>NW_010337344.1:5766-6107 GCF_000700745.2 Antrostomus carolinensis | reverse complement strand
CCTGCTGAGCCGCAAGGAAACGGCGAGAGCTCAGGGAAAGTGGATCTGAAAACCCTGCACCTGGAGAGAGTTCAGAGGGAGAAAGCCAGACAGGAGGAGGCAGCGAGGAAAGCTCCGGAGCCCAGTGCTGGCCTTCAGGGCAGCAGCAGGAGAAGAGACAAAAACGAAGCCAAAGGTAGGTCGCTCTCTTTGTAACCAGCACAATTAATGGTCTTCCTTGAATGGATGGTGCTACTTAATCCCCGTGTTTTTGCCTCCAGGCTTTGGCATTTGTCTGTGGGTGTGGAGCATGAGATGTGGCTCTTAGAAAGCTCTCTGAGGAGATGTGAGAACTGGCAGGG
>NW_010337344.1:2229-5745 GCF_000700745.2 Antrostomus carolinensis | reverse complement strand
CTGCAGCATCTGGGGAGAGGGGTTTTGGATGCCTGGAGGCACATTTCTTAATTTGAAAGAAAAACACTGGGGACCCTTTCCCAGAAAGAGAGGCTCAGGAGTTAAATTGGAGGCTCCCAAATGTAGGGAGAGGAACTGAGAGGGGTACCTGGCCCACATCAAAGGATGTCACAGCCTCCTAAATGTGGAGGCAGGGGAAAACAGAGCCAGGAGCTGCCATCCTCGCTGCCAGACATGGACCCTTCCCCAGCCCCCTTTTGGCAGAGGGAGGCACCCGGGCACGCTGCGGGCGGGAGCCTTGAGCTCCCACTAGTGCCTTTGAACATGGGCCAGAGTTCACTGGCACGGTGGGTCTTGGGGGGGCTGAAATCCCTGTCACTGCAAACAGCAACTCCCAGACCCGCAGAGCTTCGCCCCGGCCGGGCTCAGCTGCAGGCTGTTGGGTTTGTTCTTCATTTCTAAGCAAGTGTTAAATGACCAGGTCTCTTCCCCTCTCCTCTCCCCAGGAAAGCCTGCAGTGAAGAGCAGCGCAGACAGCGCGGCAGAAGAAGATATCGACGCTCTGATTTCTGCTGCCATTAAAGCCGACAACACCTGTGGCTTCCCCCGCTGCAAAGCCAGTGTCACAACCCTGGGACAGCTTTGCCTCCACTGCAACAGGCGCTACTGCCTCAGCCATCACATCCCCGAGGTACGCCTGGGGCCGGGCACTCTGCCCAGGGCTTGAGCTCTGAGGGGGCTGCAGAGGAGTGGGATGTGCCGAGCAGCAGTGGGTTAACCCGGGAATTTTCCCTGTCGAGCTCCCCAGGCAGCATTTCCTTGCGAGGAGTTGAAAGCAGAACTGTCAGAGCTTTTGCTAGAGCTGCAGGTAGAAAGGGCTGCCAGGCGTTAACACGTGGGCTCTGCACACCGCCTCCCGAGAGCTGCTTCTTTTCTCCTCTCTCGCTTTGTGCCCTTCTTTACCGTTCTCTGGCATTTACACTCGCAGGTCACGCAGCTGAAGCAAGGCAGAGAGGAGAAATGAAGAGACAAGCTTAAGGCAGTGACTTGAGGGAGCCTGGACACTCGATTCCCAGCTCTTTGCAGATGCCCTCTGCAGCCTGGGGCCAGGGCTTGAGCCTGCATGGAGCACTGCTACGTGCCTGGTTAGCAATGAGGCATTTCCTTCAGTGCCTTGCTGGCTTGGAGCAGAGTGCTCCACACGGTGCAGCCTCAGCTTTAGCTCCCATCCCTACCCGAGTGACAGCAGTCCCTCAGCCTCCTCCGCTTTGCATTCTTGCAGTGGAATGACTCTCAAGCAGGTATCTCAACAACGTCCTGCACCTCCGTGGTAGTGTGACGGGCACTGACCAACAGCTTTTTCCTTGCTGTTCTTCCGTAGCTGCTTGACAGCCCTTTCCTCCCCAGATCTGGAAGGGAACTAAGCTTAAACTGGTGTCAGGCTTCACCTTTCTGTTCAGTGCAGAGCCAGGCAGGTATGTTTAAGCCTCCAGGGTTGGCAGCGTGATGCTTCATGGTAGGCTGGTCTCGGGGTTCAAGTCCTGTGGGCACAGCTGACGTGGCTGGGTGGCGGCTGTGACAAGTACACAGGCTGAGAGGTGACAATTTTCCATTCAGCCACAGCCTCCTGCACCCATCACTCCTCATCCTGCGTCACCCAGGGACAGCTCTTGGCCGCGCCGAGCCTCCCGGAGCTTAGCAACGCTGAGCCAGCTGACCTGTAAATCCTCAGCAGAGATCTTCCCTTGTCAAGTACTATCTGTTTCCATGGCAAAGAGCAGTTGTATTTATGGTCATTCACAATCCAGTTGGGATATAAATTTATTTCCTGCAGAATTGTCTCTCCCTGATGAATTGTAATGAGAACTCCAAGGAGAATCAATTGGAAGGATAAAACCCATGTCAACGAGTTTTTCTTGCTTTTTTGAAGTTCAGCCTTTTTTCCAGATGTTACCAGGTTTTGATGTGAAACAGCCTGGGATCACCCACCCACGCCTGGCCCCAAGAGGGGCTGGTACATACCTGGAGCCATCTCAGAGGGGCTGGAGCCTCTGTGTGTGCAGGGTCCCTGTTCAGAAAGAGCTGATGTTTCCCCCGATGGAGGTGATTCAGGATGGTGTTGAACTTGGCTTAATGCCCCTTAAACACAGCCTGGGCTCCAGCACAGATGGGCTTTGGAGAAGGTTTGCCTGCACAGAATTAACATTATGAAGCTTTTTTTTATTCCAATACAGAAGACAGACCTAATTAACACTAAAGAGACAATGTAGGGCTAAAAAGGTCTCTTCTTATTTCCCAAGTCACCTTTCCTGTTTCACTCCTTTTTCCCCCAATTCATACTGGATTAGCAGAGAACATAACTGGGAGCTCAGTTTTATTTTGAGCTCTTATGCAAGAACCATAAAAGATTGAGCTGCTCACATGGCAAGTGTGAGCTTCCCCCGGATGTTTAAAGGTTTGGAAGGAGACACTTAAACCATCCAAAAGGATGATTTATCTGCTGGGTGGATTCCAGAAGGAGAAAAAATTACCTTTATATTTTGTTTCCTGTTAGAGGAGCTATAAATAAAGGGGAGATGGTTTTAGGGGGGTGCAAAGCAGGTGAAAGAGGAATTCCAGGATAAAATCGCCTGATCCCCACATATGTGATCACTGACCTGTTTCTCAGCTGCCACCAGTGTCTCTTTTCTCTCTGCCAGGTCCATGGCTGCAGGGAGAAGGCCAAGGCCCACGCACGGCAGAGGATCAGCAGAGAAGGAGTTCTCTATCCTGGGAGCGGCTCCAAGGACAAGACCCTGGACCCAGCCAAGAGAGCCCATCTCCAGCGGTGCCTGGACAAGAAGCTCAGTGAACTGACCAGCCAGAGAAAGAGCAAAAAGAAAGACAAGGAGAAATGAAGGGTCTGAAGGCTTCTTTGTGAACCTTGAGGTCACAGGTCAGACAACATCAACCAGAGATGCTGTTAAAGCTACAGGGCCATGCTGAGCTCGAGAGGAGAACAGGAGCTCTCGTTTTGGGTGGGAGACACCTTGGAGCCAGTGTCCCTGAATGAACAGTCACTGGGCCTCCCTGAACCCTGGCACTGAGACGGAGGAAGGAGAGGAGCTTTATTTGTGCTGGTTATCCTCACTGACAAAGCAATGGGTGAGGCTGGAGAGTGCCAGTAAAGAGGGACATTAAAACACCTAAAGCAATCGGCTGTTGCTGTGACATTTCTCCCTGCTAGAGTAGAACGATAAATGTCTGTGAGCAGGAACGTGGGAGGAACGGAGAGCCCCAGGTGACCCTCTCCTCCAGGGAGGATGACTAAGAAAATGGATGCCTCCAGCTCTGTTTTCCCAGCCCAGCAATCCTCCCAGCACGGCTGAGTTAGCACGGACTGGCATGTCCACATGGCAGCCAGCAAGAGCCAACGTCCCAGGTGGCCCTTGGGGAGCAGGCAGAGCTGGGCTCTGTCCCCTCCCCGCCACAAAAAGGGGCTGCCGGGTGTGGGCTTCGCCCCCCCCGCCTCTGGCC
>NW_010337344.1:1233-2066 GCF_000700745.2 Antrostomus carolinensis | reverse complement strand
GTCAGGCCTCTCCCTCCCCGCTGTGCCCCGATCCCTTCCCCGCCCTGCCGAGGGGACGGGTTGTGTTTCCCTGTCCTGCCCTCGCTGCACAGCTCCCTGGGAGAGGCGGAGGCAGGGTGCAGCCGTGTGAGCTGTGTGCTGCCCCCCTGGGCAGAGGAAGCCCCACTCAGCATCGCCCGTCCCTCCCAGCCCCGTTCCCTGCTCCTTTTCCCCCAGAACGAAGCCATCTCCCACGTTGTTTTCTGCCTGATGATCCTCCTCCCCAAATCATCTCCACCCGCCCACAGGCCCCTGCTCTGTCCCCTCTCCTTGATGGCTCCAGGCAGGTACCCGTGCATCACGCAGGGTCCACCACTCCCTCAGGAGCAGCTCAAGAAGCTGCTTTTTGTCCCCAGGGTGGCACTCGCAGGCCCCAGGATGAAGGAAAAGGTGCTGAGATGCCTCCACAGAGGAATGGCTGGAGAGGGACACAACAAAAAGCCCTAAACCACACACGGCCCATCATTTTGGGGCTGAACACTGCAGATCCTGCCCACCAGTGATGTCAGCACCAGTGGAAGGCACTCAGCTCATCTCCTCCTGAGCAAAGGCTCAGCAGTTGGCAGGGCCTGCAAGATAGCCAAGCGTGTCTGTGTCTGTGTCTGCCCAGAGGTGAGATGAGGTGGCTAATAAGTTTTTCCCCAACTCTCGGGGCCTGTTAAAACAGACTGTGAACACCTTCCAGAAAAAACCTCTTCCTCATCCTTCAGTGAACCTCATCCTTCACAGAAACCCTCCATGTGCAGCCCCACTCCTGGGCAAATCCATCCTGCCTGCACCTACCTCGGCTCTGA
>NW_010337344.1:0-1205 GCF_000700745.2 Antrostomus carolinensis | reverse complement strand
CTGGCCCCCCGGGCCCAGCCGTGCGTCAGCCCATGGAGGGATGGCACTGGCTGGCACGGCAGCAGATGGGACATTGGGGCTCCTGGAGGGAAAGGTCGGGAGGGGGAGGAAGAGATGGAGCGTGGGAGAGGAAAATCTGCATCGGGAGCGGTGCTGGGTGTACAGGGGAAAGGGCCAGAGCAGCGCCTGTGAGGGGGGAGATGCGACAGAGAAATCGCAGCCTCACCCCAGAACGAAGGAGAATTCAGCTGGGGGTGGCCCCACAGTGGTACCTTTAATCAGTGATAAAGGCCTCAGTCACACTTCTTTTATTCTGCTCAAATCATTAAAAAACCCACATCCCTGACCGTGCTCACCCCCTGGCACCAGCTCTGGCAAACAGCCCCAGACACCCCCAGATTTCCCTGCCTGGCTTCCACCAGAGCTGCAGGCAGAGAAAAGCCCCAGCTCCGGAGCCAGGGATGTGTCGCCCGGGCATCCTCTGCCCCCCAGCCTGTGCCCTGGGGGAGCTCCATCGCAGCCTCCACCCATCACCCTCCAGCAAACAGGGTGGGGCATCAGCTCCCAAAAAACCCCAAACCCCAAGCTTGGGCCAGGAGCAGACAGGATCCAAAGAGCTTTTCCCCTCCCTTCCCCCTGAAACAGGAGGTGGGCTTAAAAATGATGGAATCAGGGCTCTGTCCTGTCTGCCTTCGGTTCTGGGACCAAGATGTTCCCCTCTGCACCCAGATTTCAGATAAATCAAGTGAACTTTGGGATGAACAAGTCAACGTGTGACTCCAGGACCAGTGGCTGTGAAAAAATAACCCCCAGTGGTGAGATCCTTGTTGGAAGAGCAGGAGTTTGCTGTGCTGTGATGAGCAGCCCTGAGGGTTAATTTAGGGGCCAAGGTGGGAAAAGCTGATCCTGGTGATACTGGACCTTTAGGGGATGAATCCCAGCCTGGATCTTCCAACCTAAGAGCCTGAAATCCACCTCCTGAAACCCCCCTGCCAAGTCCAGACACCCCTCTGCAGCCAGCGGAGAGATGGGCAGAGATTTACTCTGCTTGGAAAAAGATGGAAGGAAACCCCCATGTAACAGCAACTGCTTTTCCTCCTGTTTCTCCCTTTTGCCTTTTCATTGCAAATGTTTCAGCCCTGGTGCAGCACCACGAAATCCCTCCAAAACCCAACAGAGAAACCACACACACCCCCAGAGAAACC
>NW_010337343.1:20502-20711 GCF_000700745.2 Antrostomus carolinensis | reverse complement strand
GTGATCTTAAAGGTCTTTTCCAATCACTACAGTTCTGTATTTAGCAGTAATTGCTTCATGTCTTGGGCAGCTGGGCTGGACTCCTCTCTGGGTCCAAGCATGGGCTTTTGTTCTTCTGCAGCATAGGCAGGAGCATGACACGAGACAGCCCATGGTCCCCAAATCCAGCAACTTTGGCAGCTGCCAGCCCCCGGGACAGGGCTCAGCAG
>NW_010337343.1:0-20336 GCF_000700745.2 Antrostomus carolinensis | reverse complement strand
CAGAGAAGCTGTGGCTGCTCCTCCCTGGAAGTGTTGAAGGCCAGGTTGGATGAGGCTTTGAGCAACCTGGTCTAGTGGAAGGTGTCCCTGCTGCTGGCAGGGGGGTTGGGACTGGATGAGCTTTAAGGTCCCTTCCAACCCAAACCAGTCTGGGATTCTATGATTCTATGATAGGAGATGGCCCAGTTACTGCCAGCAGCAACCTCCAGCATGTCTCAGGGGTGGGAACAACTGGCTTCAGTGGAGACCTTCCCAAAACCTGCCATCTCCTGGCTCAAACAGCCCCAAGGAGCTGTGCCCACGAGGTTTCATGGGTCATGGCTACAGAAAGACGTTTAAACCTCTGACTTTGAGCTGGGCTTTTCCAAAAGGGTCTTATTAGCTGCTCGTTGTGTCCTCTCTGCTGAGGGCTGAATTTGGGGGAATCTCAGCAGCATCCTTTCATTCAAGACCATTCCTGTGGCAGGAGGGAAGAGCTCAGGATCTCCCCAGGATGGTACCCTGAAGTGTCCCCAGGCACTTCCTTGTGGAACTTCCGCAGGCACTGTCCTTCCTTGTGGAAAAAGACCCCTTGGTCCTCGCTGGCTGTTGAGGAGCAGCCTCAGACTTTCAGCTGCATATTGATCCATCTCCAGATGATGCTGTTCACAGAGGGACCATCGGGGTGTAACACAAATATTTGCTCTGTCGAGAAGCACTCAGCGGCCTGCGGGTAAATATTATCAGAGCAGTGAGTAGCAGTGACTCCATTAATCCAGTCCCGGAGATCCGGGCGCATCCTCTGCCAGCACGAGCCAGTCCTGGGCTGAGCAGAACCACCTGTGCCCACATCAGCTGAGGTTCGAGCTCCCCAGTTCCCCCACGGAGCCACACACAGACCCTTGGGGGGTGATGTGTGTTATTGGGGGTTGGAGAATCCATATCTTCCTTGCTTCTCCAGCTCCTGAAGAAATAACCTCACCGGGTCTGCATTGCTCCTGGTCTGTAGAGGAGTTGACCCCCAGAAGCAGATACTCCATGGATTTCAGCTGGGGTTCCCATCCATAGTTTTCCTAGTACATCACTGCGGCAGAGGGTGGCACTGGTGCCATAGCTCAGCCAGAGGTGGGATGCTGGATGGTAAGTGTAGAGGGCTGATGGTGGCCATGCACTGACCTCAGTGGGAAGCCTGTACCTGCTCAGACCTCCCGCTGAGGAGGACCAGGCAGCTTGTTTTGTGACGGTGGAAGGAGAAGGAGAAGCAGTGGGAAAAGGCTCACACACATCTCACTCTGTAACAGTCACATCAAAGGAGGAAATTTGGATTGGAGTGAGAGGGTTTGCAGGACCTCTGGAGCGTGCAGATCAATAATGTGATGCGCAGCAGCTGCTCTCAGCAAAGTGTGTCGCCGAGGCTCATTAATGTTGGCTGATGAACACGGCTGAGTGGAATTGTTCACTGTACTTAAAAACCAGAACCAGGAGCAATTGCCAGAATCTGTCCTCTGGGTGTGAAATGCTGGAAATAATAGAGCCAAGGGGTAGACATTAATGTTTAGAGCAGTGTGAAAAAAAAGCAGGGCTGTGATTTAAGGGAGCAAATAAAACGTTTCACCTGGTGCCGTGGTTTTACACAGATGGTCAAGTGCTTACAGCTTCTTCTGCTCTCCTGCAAAGCGTGGGGAAGAGCCTGGTGGCAGAGGACATGGTCTGTGTCTGGGCTGGGCTTCCTGAATCTGGGCTCCCACAACAGGCTGGTGTCTCCCATGGGTGAGATGTTAACCTGCTGCCTCTGGACGATGGGAAGGTGTCCCTGGGGATGAATTTCCTTCAGCAACAGCCTGGAGGGATCTCTAGGGTCTCGGCATCAGCCCATCACCATCACTCCACCCTAGCTTCTGCCTTCTGGTGTTCCCTCACAATCTGACCCAGCTGGGGCCAGGACTGAGCCTGGGAAGCTGTGTGTGATTAGAGGATCTCTTTCAAAAAGAAATGCAGTTAAGATGTCACCAGTCAGAGAGTCCCCTGCTCTCCTTGCCACTTGTGCCAGTGGTTAATCATCTCCCTGATAAAATTTGTGTCCTTTATCTCATTTGAATTGGTTGGGCTTCGGCTCGCAGCCATTTATTCCTGTTCTGTCTTTTTCCTTTTGATTAAAGAGCCCTTTCGTATCTGGTATTGTCTGCAGATGAAAGTTCTTACACAGAGTAATCACATCACCTTCCCATCTCCTTTTTGATAAGCTAAACAGAACAAAGTCTTTAATTTTCTCTTTGTCAAGTGTTTTCTTCAACCCTTGAATCATCTTTGTGGCTGGTTTTTGCAGCTGTTTTCTGCACTTCCTCCTCCTTTTTTTTTTTTTTTTATCTGTAAAATTTGAATTGGGTGTTTAAGTTTTCAAATCAGAAGTGCAAAAGTCCTGTTGAGTCTCAAGCCCTGAGCATGGAGACTTGCCCATCCTATGGCCTGGATCTCACCCTCCACCACGCAGCTCCCCTGACCTGCGAGATCCATCAAGGTGCTTATTAAGCAGGAAGCACCTGAATACCTGGGATTGAGTATCCCAAAGGGCTGGCAGGAGGATGCAGCACAGATCTGAGCAGCGTTCAACATCTGTGGTGGTGTGACCCACAGTGGGACCATGTGGTCCTGCACTCACTCCCCCCACCTGGTGAGATGGGATGGGAGACACAACAAAGGGGACACGGGATTAGGATGAGGACAGGGAGGGCTCACTCACCAGTGATGGTCACGGGCAAAACAGACTCAACTTGGGGAAGGAAAATCAATTTAATTCATTGAAAATCATCTGAGTAGCTCAGTGAGATACAACAACCACATCTTACAACACCTTCCCCCACCCCTCCCTTCTTCCTGGGCTCCAATCACTTTGCTCCCCATTTCTCTACCTTCCCCCCCAGGCACAGGGGACAGGGAATGGGGGTTCAGTCAGGTCACCTCTGCGGCTCTTCCCAGTATGAAAGTCCCGGAACAAGATGTTCCAGCATGAGTTTCACATGGAATCAGGACCTCTTTGGGCTCAGCTCCCGGCTCTGGCATGGGGACATCCACGGGCTGCAGACTCACCCCCCAGTCTGGGGGTCCCATCCCCACTCTGGCATTGAGCAACTCTCGGGGTCCCAATTCCATCACACTTGCCCTCAGGCTCAGCTTCTCTGCTCCAGAGTGAAGCAACAAAACTCTCTGTCTGTCTGTCCTTTGTTTTGGCCGATGGTCTTGTTTGGTCAGTGGCCTCTCCTCCAGGTACCACACCTACTTCCTTTCAGGACAGTCCTTCCCCTCACCAATATGGATTCCCAGAGGTGTTTCTCTAGTGCTCACTGTTCCAGCCTGGGCTGGGGGGTCTCTGCCTTGGATCCAGGGGAGCTTTTCACTCTCACAAGGTGGCACCTTCCCCCACTACCAAAAAAACCCAGCTCCGCCCCCCCACACACACACAAACCCAACACAACATCTTCAAACCACCCTTGCTAGACACTCCCGTCCACCTCCAGGTTGCAGCATCCCACCATGGGTTTTGCACTGATGGGCGCCCTTCTACCTGTGGGCCGCAAGCACTGAGCCCATCCTCTAGCAGGAGCAGGGGATATTGGAAGAGTTCTGGCTGTGGCTGTGCCAGGTGATCATTCAAAGCCCTGCTACTCTCCAGTCCACCAACAAGCAAAAAGAATCTCTCTTGTCTGTCTCTAGGGCCACAGCAAGCGCTGCTGAGGTCCATGTTGGTATCTGTCTCTCTTGCTGAGACCTGTATCTGGCCCCATGGGCTGGTGCTGACCTGTCAGTGTTGTTACTCATCGCACAATCACACCCACGGACCCTTTTGGATGAGGGGTGTGAGATGCTGCACCGAGCTGAGTCTGGATTAACAGCTCAGCACTGACTCTGCTCCACCATAGCCAACTGTGAAACCCCAGTCTGTGTCCCTCCCGTTGGGATGCAGAATGAATTTCAGTTTAAAATAACACCAACCCATTTATTATTGCCTTTGTAAACAGGCCCCTGGAGAAGACTGTGGGTCAGCACCTGCCTCAGTTTTGGCAATATCATTTTGGGCTGAGATCTTCCTCATTTGCATCAGCATGAGTTATACTCACCAGTTAATACAAGATCTTTTTTTCATATAACAAAGCCAGGACAGATACAACATCTCCTTCCTGATCTGATGCCCTACCAAACTCCACAACCATGTCTCTCTAACCCCTTGTGGAAAGGCCAACTTAGGATCATGCTAAATGCAGGTGCACACAGATGTTTATATTGAACTGAAGTTCACTTCTAACCTTGCTCCCTGGTGCTTTCGTGGCATTAATTCTTTCCCTTGGTTGTTCTGAGGACCTGCTGTGCTCACAAGGGTGAGTTCAGACAGGCAGTGTTGGTGAGGAGGTGTTTACCCAAACCCACACTGAGTATCTACCTGGCTGGAACCACCAGACTGCCTGTGCAGAATGATGTACCCAAGGCCACCATCACCAAGGACACCTCCAGCTCTACTTGGGTGTTTTGCTTTCTGATCCTCCCATCAGAATACACAAGGGAGAAAAGGAGAGACCCAAAGTGACCCAGACTTTACTGAAACTTTCTGAAAAGTTGCCAGAAGGGCTGTTGGTTGCTTCCTGGTTCCTCCAACCTAGTTCACCCATGAGGAGCCTTTTCCTGCTGGTGGAGATATTCAGGGAAAGTGGACTGCAGGAGGCAGCACTCTGGTAGTGCAGTCATTATAGCAGGTGGAAATCTGGGGTATCCTCTTGAAATCAAAGCAGCAGGGACTCTGCAGCCATTGAGGATCAAACCCCATAATAAATATTCCCATCCCTGTCTCAGAGCCATTCCAGCCATGGTACCTCCTCATTCCTTTGCAGCAAACCATACAGTGGACCCAAAGAGGGGTTCTATTTACATAATCTTCACTGTTTTTTTAACACCCTCTCATGATTTTTGAAAGCTTGGATATCTGAAGCTCTTAGCTCTGTGTTGAGTGTTGAGCTCATTAAATTGCAGAACCCTGCTTTCCTAGGCTCCGTTAATTAGGCACTTGATTGAAAGTCTAAATGGGAAGGCTTGGGTATTGACTACAGCTTTGCTAACCTCAGGTGATCTGTTTAGTGTAGTTAAAGCTTGCCCAGCCAATTTTTGGGTTGTTGTTTTTTTTTTTCCTTCACATCCTTCACCCTGCTATTAAGCAGGCACCACAGACTGCTGGAAAACCCTTGTGTTTCTCCTGCGTTGGCTGGAGAGAGTCTCTGAGATTTATTTTAGCTCTTGAGCTTTGTTGTCACTCGAGTTTTGTGCTGCAGTTGTTGTTTAGCAGGCAGCAGTTAATGAGCAGCAAGAGGTTTTTTTGTCTTGAATGCTCGAGTAGTCTGTTGGGTTTTTGGGGTTTTTTGTTTGGGTTTTGTTTTGTGGGGTTTTTTGTTTTGTTTTTTTTAAATACTGTAGAGTATTTCATGTATTTGCTTAACAAACCAGGAGATGTCTCACACTGTCAGATGCCAACATGCTTTTCATATCTGCTGTTTAAACTTCTGTATCTTTATCTGCCTGACATGGAGATGTTTAGAGCAAATCTCCCCGTGGACACACAGCTTTCAAGGTGGGAGTCAGGTACCTGATGGCATGATGGACCTGACCCTGTGGATTACACACTTGTGCTCCTCTGTCCAAGCAGTTACAGGGTGTGTGTAGCAAGGACACTGGACAGCCAAAAGGGAACAGCCTGGCTCGCTGGCATGTCCTGCTCCTCCACCCTGCATTGCTTTAGCATCAACCACAGTAAGAAACCAGACGAGCCAGGAGAGCAGAAGGAGGGGAGCGAAGGACAGGAGGTTTGAGAGGTCCATGCTGTATGCTGAGCCTGTGCTGCCAGACTGGAGGAATACTTCCAAAATGAGCTTTCCTGGCCACATGGCTTGGGCTGGAAAGAAACAGATGCTGCGTTAGAAGTAGATGGTGCAGAGCTCCCAGGAGAGAGCAAGGCTGGGTGATGGGAGTGAGTGTTGGAACAGGACCAGATGAGAGCCACAAAGATGATCCAAGGGCTTGAGCCCCTCTCTTATGAAGAGTGGTTGAGGGGGCTGGGCTTGTTTAGCTTGGAGAAGGCTCTGGGGAGACCTCACTGTGGCCTTCCAGTACCTGAAGGGAGCTTAGAAACAGGAGGGAGAGGGACTTTTGACCTGGGCAGAGAGTGACAAGACAAGGGGAAGTGGTTTTAAACTAAGAGAGGGGAGATTTAGGTTGGGTATTAGGAGGGAATTTTTCACCCAGGGGATGGTGAGACACTGGCCCAGGTTGGCCAGAGAAGCTGTGGCTGCTCCTCCCTGGAAGTGTTCAAGGCCAGGCTGGATGAGGCTTTGAGCAACCTGGTCTAGTGGAAGGTGTCCCTGCTGCTGGCAGGGGGGTTGGGACTGGATGATTCCCTTCCAACCCAAACCTTTCTATGATTCTGTGATTCTATGGGAGACCTCCAAGGTGATGAATCTCAGTGAGATGTTTGCAGGTGGGTCACTGTGGGTTTGTGTGTGCCTCCTCATTTCCATCAGCCATGTGCTAGCAGCACACTGAGACATCACCCAGCTTTGATATTGGTGGCCAACTCATTAAGCAAGTGCCATTTCAGGGGTGACTATAGCCACTAACTCACCAGGTTTCTGCTGCCTCGTGCTGCTCAAGTCCAGGTGTGATCTCCCTGCAAGTTGCCAGGTCAGGTTGTACCATTTGCTTTGCTGGGGACCACTTGCTGCTGAGCCCATCTCATGCTCGGTTTTGACAAGAACAACTTTCTGGGTTTTGCTGTTTGAAACTCTCCTTCTCTATCTCCTAATTCCTTTCTCTAAATTGTCTCCTGCAAATGGTTTCTTTTCCCAGCTGCTCCAGTATCTGCTCTAGGTTGTACATCTCCTATCATCAATCCCTCCACACTCAACCTTCTTCCTTCCCACTCTTCTCCTCCCCCCAACCCACACCTGCTTGCTCCAATTAATTCGCCCACACTGGCTGTCCTTTGCTTGCCCATTTTGTCCTGACAAAGGTGGCAATCAAGGTAGACTGTAATTTAATTGAATTTTCTTCTGAAGCTTTAAGTAGGATAATCCTAAAGCTTAGTCTTGCCTCTGAGTCACAGCTAACGGTCTTGGGCGCATGTGAAAGGGTTTTTTGTAATTGTTTTTTTTTTAGTTTCTTGGTCTAATCAGCATCTCTCACCCTTTACTGTCTTTGCTCCTGATAAATAGACAGAGGTTTGCTAAGACTACACAGCTCCCTCTCTGAGCAGCCCTGTGCACGTGTGTGCACAGGCAGAAAGACACAAAAAATAGATTTGGAGGTGAAAAATATTCCTACTCCATGGAAATGTAGCATTTTTATTTTCTGAAGGTGGTAGGCATTTTCTCTTCTCTACCTAACTCCAGATTTTGAAACAGGTTCAAAGGGACAGTGATGCAAATGTGTTACAAACTCCGAGTCTGTAGGGAACTGTGTCCAGAGGAAAAATGAAATCGAAGAATTGAGCAGTCTCTGATGTGAGTTTGCTGTTCTTGTTGACCTTTGTGAAAACCTTTTTAGGATCTGAGGATCTGATGTCCCTGTGAAGGGGTGGCAGTGACATGTAGTCATAAATGGTTAATGAATTAGCAGTGGAAATGCAGGACCAAGCTTCGTTCGCTCCATTCATAGGTGGGAATCGCGGCCCAGGAAAGGTTAAAGAGCTGCCTAGGGTTGCTTGTGAGGCCAGTGGCTGGGTGAGGACCTTAATGCAGATCCCCACCTTCTCCTCTGACTGTCCCCAGGAGCCTGCTCTGCTGCCAGACTGCTGGTCCTGCCCTGAGAGCAGTGAGGCAGGAGCCCCCCCCCCTGTGCTGCTGCATCGCAGGGTCTCATACTGATCCGGTGCTTGGGAAGGGACAGGCTGGTGGAGGTGAAATGATGCAACATGTGACTTGGGATGAATGAAGAACTAAGAGCCAGATGGATTCAGAGCAGCAGAATTTGGTGAGGTGTGGAAGCACTGATGGGCAGAGCTTGGGTTCCCATGTAGTGCTGACCACTCACAGCCACAGTTCAAAGTGGGCAGCAGTGTAACCCTCCTCCAAACCACCTGCTCCTAACGAAACCTATGGAAGTGCTGGTGGGAACATGCAGGAGGAAGTTGCCATCTTGTGGAAGCTGAAGCACTGGTAGTTTCCAGCACAACCAAGAGCCCCAAGGGCTGGATGTGACATGTCCCTTCCCCATCGCCCCACCAGTGACGAAGCCATGCCGTAACACACCCACCGCCTTTGCTGGCCTTCAGGATGCCTTGTCCTCTACTGGTTTGGGATGTTTTCGAGTACTAATCTCCATTGCTTGATCTTTGAGAGATTTGCTTTTCTTTTGCCAGGAGGTTTGTGAGGGTCTTGGCAAAGCCCAGGATTCAGGGCTGGATCTGCTGGGTTTGCACCACGTTGGCAGCCATGCTAACGGCTGGGGATTGCCAGGTCACTTCCATAGCTGAAAACATTACTGGTCTATGGGTTGAGGGAAAGATAAAGAGTTGTTTTGGTCACTACAAGCATGTAGCTGGGAAGGAGGTCACGTCTGTCTAACCAAGGTTTTAGGGTGTTGATTCATACAGGGAGGGTTGGAGGGAAGAGAACTGGGGGGTTGCTGGTAAGTTGAGATAATTCCCCTTATCATCCTGCCTGCTGGGCAAATTCAACACCTCCAAAGTGCCAAAACCCCATCTTGCACATGCAGCATTTTCCCCCTGTGCTTTGCATAGCTTCAGGTGAGGCTCCCAAGAGATCTGGAGATGATTCTGCTCGGCTGGATGCACTGGGTGAGCTACAGGGGTTGCTCCTGGGAGGCAGTGGCTCAATGACCAGCTGTCTGCAGGCCCATGTTGGTCCTTTGGAGCATCCAGCATCAGTGGGAAAGCCACGGTCACACAATCTTGTCCCTTCTTTGAGGAAGCATAATCCTTCAGGTTTGTCAATCTTTGATTGAAAAAATGAGACAAAGTTGGTTCCTCTTTAGACTTCACATCAACGCGGCGTGGTGGGCAGCGGGGGAGGGACACGGTGGGCAGTGCAGATCTCCTTCCTTACTTAAGGCTGTAGCTCGCAGCTTTTTGGAATATCAATTATAAACTGGGGAGGGTATTAAATAAAGGCTACATTTCTCCCTCCCTCCTTCCCAGTCAGAAGAATTTAATCAAAACCCTTCCGTATTCTGCACAGAGCCCCTGGCTTTATACTTTATATCAGGGAGCTGGTCCAGCAAAACACTTCAGCTGGAGGATGTCCTGTTGCATGTAGTTAGGCTACTGGTGTGCATGGATTTAAACAAATAATTGACTTCCTGGGTCAGCACCAGGGTACTGAGCACCATGCGAGCTGCCCCTTCTTGGTGTGGAGGAGCGCAGTGTTTCACATGGATGGTGTTAGACCTCTGTTCTGCACGCCTGGCAACTCATTATTGCTTCTTCCCTGGTGAACACCGATTTGAGATCCTTAATCCACCAAAAAAATCTGAATATCTGGAGAAGTCACATGGATTGACTCTGCTTCATGGTTAGTCACCAAAATCACCACTTCCAGTGGAGATACTGTGCCGCTGAGATGTGCAAGAGGCGTATGAGTTATGATTTCCTTTCTGCAGACGTGCTTGCTCATGGAGAAGGAGAATTCATTGAAAAGTTAGTGGACATATTGAGAGGACATGAGGGAGGTGATTGTCCCGCTCTGCTCTGCACTGGGGCGGCCTCACCTCCAGCACTGGGGGCATATTTGGGGCACCACAGGAGAAAAAGGATCTAAAGCTGCTGGAGAGTGTCCAGAGGAGGGACACAACATTGGGGAAGGGTTTAGAGGGGAAGGGTATGAGGAGAGGCTGAAGTCTCTTGGTTTGTTCAGCCTGGAGAAGAGGAGACTGAGAGGAGATCTCATGGGGGTCTAGAACTTCCTCCCAAGGGGAAGAGGAGGGGCAGGCGCTGATCTCTTCTCTCTGGCCACCAATGAATGCCAGGAGCAGAGGAAATGGCAGGAAGATGTGGCAGGGGAGGGTGAGGTTGGCCATGAGGAAAAGGTTCTTGAGGCAGAGGGTGGTGGAGCACTGGAACAGGCTCCCCAGGGAGGTGCTGATGGCACCAAGCCTGACAAGATTCCAGCAGCATTTGGCCAACATGTGCCCTCAGGGACGTGGTCTGAATGTTGGGATTGTCCTGTGCAGGGACAGGAGTTGGACTGGATGATCCTCGTGAGTCCCTTCCAACTCACAACTTTCTGTGATTCTATGAAATGTTTTGTTTTGCTCAACCAGCTCCTTTCTTAGCTCCTGCTTTTAAGTTTCAAAATAGGATCTCAGAGATCCCAGTCTGGCTCCGTCCATGGTGCCCGGCATTGCGTATCAATGGGAAGTATTATCTGTGTCCAGCTCATGTCAGAAGGACCTAGCAGGAGATGTCATGTTTCTCTTAAGTGGTTTTGGAGCTGGCTGATGACTTTCTGATGAGATTTTTGGGGAATGAAGGCTGTCTCACAACAGAAATCCAACAGCAGCTTCAAGTTCCCTTTGAAACCCAGTGAGATGGACGTAGACGTGGATCCAGTCACTGTGGCCACCTTCTCTGATCATCCTTACTGTGAATACTTGGCTTACACAGATGTATCTGGGACTAAAACATGGGCATGTTCTCAATGCTTTGGGTCCAGTACAATACCACATTGGGCTGTGAAAGGCACATTTTGTGACCTGTGCTGGTAAGAACTTTCTGCAGATATTCCGGCAACGATCCCATGCCTTCACTCTTGGAGGATATATTAAACATCTCTGTCTACATAAGATGTAGACAGAGATGTTTAAACAAAAAACCCCATCAAAATCAACAATTCCCACCCTGCAATCCAGGGATAGTTTCAAA
Source organism: Antrostomus carolinensis (assembly GCF_000700745.2). Classification (NCBI taxonomy): domain Eukaryota; kingdom Metazoa; phylum Chordata; class Aves; order Caprimulgiformes; family Caprimulgidae; genus Antrostomus; species Antrostomus carolinensis. The sequence goes on along the minus strand of NW_010337343.1, from coordinate 9,445 downwards.
AATGGGTGGGAATTGTTGATTGTACAGGATATTTATCTCTTTTCTTTTGTCAGTAATAGCACCAAAAATATGTATTATAAGCCAGAAGGAGAAAGGTGCTCCCCAGAGGTTTTGGCTGGGGCATTCAGCATCTTCTCAGCAGAAGCAAAATGGCAGCTAAGCAAACACCAGCAGAGACAGGCAACATATGGAGCAGCTGGGAGCTGCAGAACAGAAACCTCTTTACACTCCCAATAAATTGGTCCCGTAGGAATTTTGCTTTGAAATTATAATTGACCCAAGGAAGAAAATTGTTTCATGGACTTTGAACTCATTAAAAAACCTCCATCATTCATCTACGGTTTATTCCTGACACTTAATCAAAAGAAATTTAATGGTCTTTCTAACGAACGTAATTTAACGTTGCTGGGAGTGTATCTACCCCAAAGTGTCTGGCACTGGTAGGAGTGGAAGGTGTTTGTCTGTCACAGCTGCTAAGCACCTCTCAAGAATTTCAAAAGTTTCCACAATTAGGAACGATCATTTTGGTATCTTCTTTTAATCACAGATTAATTTGTGAATTTGTGTAAAAGTCCCATCTTTTTGGGGAATTTTGTATCTTTAAAACCTTCTTTTATAGAAATTAAAAAGAGCAGTGTGGCAGTAAAGCCCGGATTAAGAAATATTTTGAGGATTTTTTTTTTTTTTAATCAAACTTTGAGTGACAGGTTTAAATCAGTCTTGGAGTACGTTAAATTATGGGATGTTCATAGCACTGCAGGATATTTGGTTTCATCCAGCAAACCCCCTCATGTAGCCCTTGTTTAGGAAAGCATCTCAATTCAGTAAATCATTTTCTTATGTAACCAATTTAAAGGGAGTGATTAATTTCTCTTATTGCTGCTGTTTCATTGACTTCAAGTCATGAAACCACAGTGTCCTGCCCCATCTAAGTGTCCCTAGGCATAGGCAGAGCCAACATAGGTGTCATGGACTTGCTGGACGTGTCAATCCCATGCCCAAAACCTGGAAGCATCCCACCAGGGCAGGGTGGGAGCCTGGAGCCAGAGGCTGGATTTCCCGTGTACATCCCAGTTTTGTTCTACAAAATCTTGTTGCTGGTGAGGCTGTGGCTGCTGTTCGTGGCAGTAAGGAACAGGGTTGTTTCTCCACGTGTGAGAGGAATCCCAGACTGGTTTGGGTTGGAAGGAACCTTAAAGCTCATCCAGTTCCAACCCCCCTACCATCAGCAGGGACACCTTCCACTAGACCAGGTTGCTCAAAGCCTCATCCAACCTGGCCTTCAACACTTCCAGGGAGGACCAGCCACAGCTTCTCTGGCCAACCTGGGACACTGTCTCACCACCCTCACAGTGAAGAATTTCTTCCTCACGTCTCATCTCAATCTCCCCTCCTCCAGTTTAAAGCCATCACCCCTTGTTCTGTCACTCCCTGCCCTTGGCCAAAGTCCCTCCCCACCCTTCCTGGAGCCCCTTCAAGCTCATGTTCCTTCTGGTTGCACTTCAGCATCAGTACTGCATCCACATTTCTGGATGTATTTTCTTTTGTCATTCAGCAAGTTCTGATCAATGCTTTTTCACCCTCAGTGAAAATCAAGAAGTCAGTAAAGAATAACATGGGAACAGCTGGTTGAGCCACTGGTGTTGGAGGCCCATTCCTTAAGCAAGGCCTATTCCCTGTGTATTTTTCCTGGCATTTAGCTCAGGACACTTAAGTGAGAGAGAAGATGGTTTCACTCAGGAACATCATCAAGGAGATACAATTTGGGGGAAAAAAAAAATTACACTTCCTACTCAAACTTGAAAGAATTGCAAGACCTTGTTTGTGCCTTCTAGGTGGTGGGTTGTCTTCTTCAACAAGTGATGTCAAGCTCAGTCTATATATAACTCTGACATTTGCTAAGTTGTGCAATAGCCTAGACTTTTGAAAACTGTTATTACCTCTAGTCAAACTATCTGTGTGTCACAGGATGTGATGTTTCACCCCAAATCCTGCCGCTGTCCTAACCCTGAGATTACAAGGCTTTTGGGAGAAGGTGGCTAAAATAGGTACCTGCTGTTTTCACCCATCCTGAAAATAGAGAGCTTTGTAAATCCTTTGGTAAAACTTCTGTAGTAATTTTTTAACTGAGCATTGTCACCTGGCAATGTTTTCCAGAGGTTGGATAACATCAAATATAGTTATCATGGTGTTTCGCTGGGGACTACTCCTGCTCCACTGAAGTTAATGGAATAGTTGATTGATTTCTGTGAGTACAGGGCAGAACGTGGAGTTTCATGAGCAGCCGGTGCTACCAAAGCTCATGCAGAGCAGCTTTTGGTCTCAGTTCATGGATTTGTTGACTGAATTGTGCCAAGGTTTCAGCATGAGCTGAACTCTGCCTAGATATCAGTGGATCTAAATGAGTATGGAACATGAATGCCCCAATGGTTGGAAGAGGTTCAGACCTTGCACACTGCCACGAACCAGAGAGTCTGTGCAGGAGGAAATGTCTTGCTAAGGCATGGATCTTCTCATGTATAATGAGCTCAGGCTGAAAGGTTTTCTGCAACTGGATTGTTCAGAACCTCTTACTCCTCCTTGTAACTTTTCTGATGCCTAAAAAGGGTTGTGCTCGTGTTAGAGTCTTGCCCAAGAGAGTCTCGAAGACCTTCTTGGGGGTCTTCTTTTCCCAGACACTGATTTTTGTGAAACTTGTAGGAATTCATGTCTAAGATGCAGCAGCAAGAGCAGCTTTCAGGTTTGCCAGGAGCAGGTTCAGAATACACACACTGGCCCAGTCTCATCCTTCTGTCCCGGATTTCATCCTTGACATGAGGTTTTCCCGCTGTCCGTCCTCTGAAGTCATGGTCCTGGGAACCACCATATTCTATATATAGAAGAGATGAGAAGAAGAGAGGTGATCCAGGGAAACCCACCCAGCCCCTGGAGAGACATGTCCCCCAGCATCTGACCACCCTCCCGAGCAGCTCTGGGTTAACACTTGCACCTTCTTGGGCACAGCAGAAGATCTCACCACGCTGCCCCACAGATTTGCTGTTGACACTAAACTGAGAGGAATGGCTGATACACCAGAAGGCTGTGCTGCCATTCAGCGGGATCTGGACAGGCTGGAGAGTTGGGCAGAGAGGAACCTGATGAAGTTCAATAAGGGCAAGTGTAGGGTCCTGCACCTGGGGAGGAATAACCCCAGGCACCAGGACAGGTTGGGGGTTGACCTGCTGGAAAGCAGCCCTGCAGAGTAGGACCTAGGAGTACTGTTGGATGACCAGTTGACCATGATACAACAATGTGCCCTTGTGGCCAAGAAGGCCAATGGTCTCCTGGGGGGCATTCAGAAGAGTGTGGCCAGCAGGTCAAGGGAGGTTCTCCTCCCCCTCTACTCTGTCCTGATGGGACTGCATCTGGAGTATTGTGTCCAGTTCTGGCCTCCCCAGTTCAAGAGAGACAGGGACCTTCTGGAGAGAGTCCAGCAGAGGCTACAAAGATGATTAAGGCGCTGGAGCATCTTTCTTATGAGGAAAGACTGAGAGAGCTGGGGCTCTTCAGCCTGGAGAAGAGAAGACTGAGAAGGGACCTTATCAATGTTTATCAATATCTAAAGGGCGGGTGTCAGGACGATGGGGCCAGACTCTTCTCAGTGGTGGTCAGTGACAGGACAAGGGACAACGGGCACAAGCTGGAACACAGGAGGTTCCACTTAAACATTAGGAAAAACTTCTTTGCTGTGAGGGTGATGGAGCACTGGAACATGCTGCCCAGAGAGGTTGTGGAGTCTCCTTCTCTGGAGATGTTCAGCTGGACTAGATGATCTCTAGAGGTCCCTTCAAACCCCTACCATTTTGTGATTCTGTGAAGCTGCTTGCCTGGGCTGTGCTGTGACTCACTGAGCAGCACGTTACACATCTGGTGAGAAACAGCCCCCAATCACCCCAGAAATCCCCAACCTCCTGCATCAGCACCTGCTCGGGCAAGGATCCATGGGCAGGGGCTGCGAGCACAGAGGGCACCTGGAAGAGTGGGTGGGGTGGGATGTATCTGACCTCAAGTGCTATGGGGACCCTGGCAGACATGTTTCACTGGGGTGCACAGGAGCAGGCTCTGGTTTTACTCATAATGCCTTTAAAATAAAAGAAAAAGCCCGCTGCCTGCTTGCTGCTCATCCTCCAGCTGGGTGCCTGGGAGCACATGTGTAGATGTGAGGCTGGAAACCAGGTCAGTAAATAGAAAATGACACTTTTTAAAGAAAAAAAAAAAAGTGAAAATGTCATAAGGTTTCCTGCCCCCACCCCTGCCTGTAAATCCTGCCTGTGGTGGGAAGCAGCAGGGCTCCCCTCCCGTTTCTGAGCTTCTCGAAATGACAAAAACCCCTCGGTGGCAAATCCTAAAATTACTGGGGCAGAGGGAGTGCGAATGGCTGATCAGATCCATATTGTCATGTGCAGAGTCAGGAGGTACCAGGGCTTTATTCTGTCTGGTGCAGGGGACGTTAGAGAGATGGATGTACCTGCTCCTCAGCATCACTGAAAGAGAAGAAAAGTCATTAGCCAGCGTTAGCCTTATGGGCCATAAAATGCCCATCACCCAACCTGAGCCTGTGTAGGACATGTCCTGTAGCTCCCTGGCTCCATGGAACAGTGCTGGCAGTGACAAGAGGTGGCTTGTTGGCTTCTTGCACTGCTGTGCTCCCAACCACATTAAGGTGTGGAGCTGGTCTTCCACGAGCCCCAGGCTCCATCTCCCCATGCAGCCACGGAGAGGGTCAGCAGATGCTGAGATGCTGTGTTGAGGTTTAAACCTGGTCGTTGCACCACGGAGACACGCGTTGAAGTGTGGGGAAGGCGGCTGGTGAAGGGCAGAGCTGCTCCCATCCCAATGTTAGAAAGACATTGCTTCCTGGACATGGGCGTGGAGATAGGATTGACCTGAGGAACGTCTTTGAGGGAGTCATTGGGCTCTCCCTTGGAGCAGTAACACTTGATTTTGTTTTGATTTCTTGCCTGGATATTTTTACCCAGACAAATTGATTCACTTTTTAGCTTTGTGAGAGTGTGACTGATTCAGCAAAGGAGCCGTGGAAGACAGGGCAGCACAGATGAACAGCAGATCAGCTTCAGGCTGGTGCTGAGTGTCTACAACAGCCGATACCAATCTGGGCTCTGCCAGCCTGCGTTCACTGCCAGCAAGATTGTCCTCAGATAACCAACTAGGTCCCCTTCAAAATTCCCTTCATCTGATCTCACTCCTCCTCTAGAAACCCCAACCCACTTATATTTTCTCTAGATGGAGGCATTGCTCATCTACACTCATCCCACTGCAAAGCAGCTTCATTATCTATGTGCAGCTTGTGCACCAAACCCACAGACAAGTTTTGAACATCTGACATTTTTCCAAGAATAAACAGTGGGATAGTTGTGAAACATTCACAAACTCATCCTTCCCACTTCCTAACCTCTAGGGAGCAAACAGAAAATATTCGGTGCTTTCAAGAGTTAATGGAATTTTGTATTTTGAAAGAAAAAAGAAAAAAAAAAAAAGAAATAGAAAAATAACCCCCAAGTAATGCAGGGCCTTTGTGCTGCCATCTCCACTCGCTTTGTCCCCTTCTTCTCATGGAGGAGATTGTCTTTTTGTCACTGTTTCTGCTGCTGGGTTGAGGAGCTGAATGGCTTTAAACAGGAGGGAATAAAGTTGACTCTGGTCTTTGCAGGAGAGTCGATCCATAGTGGAGATGCACGAGGGAGGAGTGGTGTGGGGTGAGGAGCACAGGGCTGGGTTGGACTGGGGACCACTCAGCCCTCTAAGACAGGACCTCTCCTCTCCTTCTGCATCATTTGTCATGTTGCCCTCACATCCCTTATTCTGACTTTCAAAAACACCGTAAACAATGACCAACAATGAACTGGAATGTGGTACTTTAAATTTAAATTTTAAAAAAAAGCAGCACTGGTGGACATGTCCATCTGCCGCCTTCTCAGAGGTGAGCTGTAAGGAAATTGGATTTATCAGAATTAGATTCACACCCACCCCAGTGTTCTAGTAAGAGAGGGTCTCTTCTGGCCCCGGTTTGTACTGGAAAATACTTTGCTTTTGCTTTTTCCTGCTGGATTTGGCATCAAAATGATGGTCCCAGCAAACACATCCCAGCTCACACAGCACCCCGAGCCCCATGGCGCTGGGACCGGCAGCCCAGGGAGCCCGTGCCTGAGTCCAAACATCCATGAGATGTGGTGCAAGCTGTAGGGTGGAACCTGAACATCTTTTGTCTTTCTAAAATCGAGGCAGGGTGCTGGTGCTGGTACTGGTGCTGGTGCTGGTGCTGGTGACAGTGGCTGTGCATCCCTACGTGTGATGGTGCCATCCGGGCTGTTGCGATGGTTTCAGCACTAACAGGTCAGGTTGTAGAAGGCAGAGCAACCCCTTAGAGAAAGAAATCAGTGCTGCTTTGGGAAGGGATTATTAAATATGATTTTCTTGTTGTGGTTTGTTGTTATTATTATCGCTGCTTGTTTCATTTCTGTAGCTGCTGGGTCTTTGCAGGGGTGGTAATTAACAGCAGCCCAGCGTGCTGCACAGACGGCTAGTGCTGTGCTGCCTCCAGTCCCACCCGTGGCCCCTGTAACTACTCTTGGGGAGAGCCAGGAGGGGCTGGGAACAGGCTCTGGATCAAAATCCCAGTGACAGTCCCACTCCTTCTCCAGCACCTAAGGTGAGTCTGTCTGCAGGTGTTACCCTGGAGGAGAAGAGTGTCTTCAGCCCATTGTACAGATGGGAACACCAAGGCACAGAGCTGCAAAGGGACTCAGCAGGATCCCCTTGGGGACAGAGGCAGGAGCAGAAGGCAGCTCCACATCTCATGAACCTCAAGTCAGTGCTTTCCTCAAGTCAGTGCTTTCTTCATTTCATTTCATTCGACGGAGCATCTCTGTAGCCTCCTGTGTCAGCTGCTGCCCTTGGGTATAATTCAGAGCTTTAGGCTGTTTTGGCCTTGGAAGAGTTTAGTCCAAGATGATTGCCTCTTCTCACCTTGGCCAGGATCTTGAGATGATCTGGGCCACTATTTCTAACTGGGAGCCTTTAATCTAGCAATAAAAGGTGAAAGACACCCTCTCGCTGCTTGTTTACCTCTGTGTGTGCTTATGAAAGAAAAATAAATGCTAAGAGATTACTCCCCTAATGAATAGACCCGTGTGTGCACGTGTGTAGTGCAGCATCTTACAAGTCCATCTCGGTAGTTTTTAGCTCTGAGAATGAAAGTTATAATGAGTAAAATATTGATTTCCCATAAAAGGGTTTTAATCAAATGCCCTGACACCCCAAGGGGGACAGAACTCTGCTACAACACCAAATTGCACTTCATACACCATCTATTTTTCAAACACTGTGTAAATGAGCTGCCCACTGGATCTGTGCGAGTTCCCAGCTGTCGTACATCACAGGGAACAGGGAGAGCTGTGAGAAGAGCTGGAGCTGTCTGGCTTGGGAAGGGGCTGGTCTGGCAAACCCACTGGGGAGCTATGGGGAAGGCAAGGCTTGATATTCCCTTGGACCTGCTGCCCATAGGAAAGTCTGACAGGGAGGTGCTTGCTCAGGCCTTTAAAGTCCTCGTGATCCTGTTCCTCCTGAAGTGAGGATATTTGGTTTTATCTCGTTGGGTGCTGGTCAGGCTTGCACTGTGTGAGGAGCAGGAGCTCAGTGTGGGGACACCACCAGTGTGTGCTCCACCACAGTGGCATGGGCTGTCACCACCAGCATTGCCCCGTGGGACCTTTTATTTTCATAGTGCATTTGGCAGGGACCTCAGGATGCATTTTGCAAATTCCAGGTATGACTGGTGAAGGGAGAAATGGAGATCCATGGTGCAGACCAGAGACAACCCATGAGCTGCTCAGCAGAGAGGGACCTGGGGGTGCTGGTTGACTGCCAGCTGAACATGAGTCAGGCATCTAGATTTTAAAATGAGGGGCGTTGTTCACAGTAGGCTCTTGTCTGGATTTCAGTCCGACCCAGCTAACCTCTGTGAAGTCTGAAGGCTGGCAGTGTGAGAGGGCTGGACTGGACTCCACAGCCTGATGGAGAAGGTAAGCTCCTTGGCCTGCAGGAGACCAGCACAGACCTGAATGAGAGACACTGATATGAAAAAAAAATTGAAAATCATTATATGCTGACATGGTCACCTGCATAGCACAGGTCCTCTGAAGGACCTCAAGTTTGATTTCCTCTTCAGAGAGTGGTCCAGTGCTCAGATCCAGCCTGCTGTTTGCATGGTATGCACTGTCCTCTCCTTGTCCACAACCAGAGCACGTGGACTTGGTCAAGTTGCTTAAGGTGAACATGGCAAAAGAACATAGTGATTGACTCCAGGTTTCGTACCTTGTCATGAGCAAAGGCAAAAAACATCAAAGGGACTTTGCTGTAGGAAATCCTCTCTCTCCATAAAGCGTGGTCTGCCTGGCTCTTCACTTCCTCCAGGAGAAATCAGACTTAAGACCTAACTGGTTTCTGGAATAGCTGAAGTTAAACAGACTTGAAGGATAAGTTTCAGCATCCAAATCACTGATCTTTCCAAATAGTCTGATTTAAACTCAGGTGGTGCCTGGATCTTTGTTGTGTGATCTGAATGGAGATCTGGATCTCCAGATAAATAGTCATCTCCTAGATTCTGGATCTTGTCTGAACCTGTTCCCACAATCAGGTTTTTAACAGAGGCCACTAAATGATCTCCAAGTAGCAGTTATTGCTTAACTGCCAATGTAGTTTGGACTGATAACGTATCCTCTCCTTCCAGCACAAGAAGATAAGAACCTCTCTAGGTCTGAGGTTTGATCTCTGCCAACACAGTGGCAGAAAGGGGTTTGTTCTCGCTCAGGAGTCAGCTCACTTGATTGAGAGGAGCTTCAGGGTGATGCTGTTGACCCCGAAGTTCACATTTCACTTGAGCAAAATAAACAACGCATTGGAGATCCAGGTGGAAGCTTTGCCTTCGGGAGCCATTGCAAACATTACAGAATCACAGAATCACAGAATGTTGGGGATAGGAAGGGACCTCGAAAGATCATCCAGTCCAACCCCCCTGCCAGAGCAGGAACCTAAATGAGATCACACAGGAACACGTCCAGGCGGGTTTTGAATGTCTCCAGAGAAGGAGACTCCACACCCTCCCTGGGCAGCCTGTCCCAGGGCTCTGTTACCCTCACTGTAAAGAAGTTCCTTCTGAAGTTTAAGTGGAACCTCCTGTGTTCCAGCTCACACCCGTTGCCCCTTGTCCTACCATTGGGCATCACTGAGAAGAACCATTCTAGTAGCCACTCCTTCTTGGTGATTTGCATTATTATCTTTTGGTTTTGTTGCTTCTATATTTCCTCCTCACCATCTTCTTCTGCCTCTCCTCACCCTACAGTTGGGAAGTTCTCATTGCTCTTCAACATCTTTGTCAGTGATATGG
>NW_010337342.1:0-519 GCF_000700745.2 Antrostomus carolinensis | reverse complement strand
AGCTTGAAGGTCCCTCCCAACCCAAACCATTAGCTGATTTAATGACAGAACACTCTGCCCCAAGGAGGAACTCGTGGTGTGAAACTCGCCGAGTCTCCAGCAGCTTCTCCATCTCCTGGGAGCCCGTCACCACCCTCACATTTACTTCCGAGGTTTTTAGGCTTTTTCCTTTCTTTCCAGAGGATTTAAAGCTCCTGCCCTTGCCAGCTCCTCTCTGCCTGTCACTGGCCTTTCAAGAGCTGTTTCCTCCCGATTGCTCGGCAAACTGGGAATAATGGGAGAAAATAAACTGGGGAGAATGGAGCCCTGTGAGGAGCTGGAAAGTGCAGCTCAGCCCTGAAAAGGCTCCTCTGTTCTGGCTTTGGCACAGCCCGGCGCAGGGCTCGCGCTGAAAGCCCAGCTCAGCTCCCTCGCTGCCAACAACTTGTTTCTGAAACGCAACCTCCACCCTCTGCCAGGCTCTTGACATTCAGTCCTGAGAGCTGTGGGGTTGTTTTATTTTATTTTATTTTATTTTAT
>NW_010337341.1:0-1155 GCF_000700745.2 Antrostomus carolinensis | reverse complement strand
AGTCCTTCACTGCCAGGGACACAAATGCAACGTGGGGATGTTCTCAGCGTTTCTCTCCCACCAAATCCCAGCTGAACCCAAACCCCAGCGCTGTTCCAGCTGCTGAACAGAACCAGCTCTGGCCCAGCTAAAAACCAGGACAACATTCAAAATTTTCTATCTTTATCTTTTCCAGTGAAAGGATATTTTAAATCAACTGGTTTGTATCGAAATGCAAACATCACCCCTTCCTGCCCCAACCAGCAGAGCGAGGGCAAAGAGCACCCTGGGTTACTCACATGTGTGCCTTGCCAAGGAATAATTGGATCCGCCGCTAGTCAACCCAAATCCCTCGGGAATCTGACTGGAACTGCGGGGCCGGGTGAGAAGTTTTGGAGGTTCGATTTCTGCTCCAAACTCTGCCCCGATCACTCCCAGCAGCACGATGGCCGTGGCTTGTTTCCGTCTCTCTTCGTAGGATGTAGAGATTTTCTTCAGTTGTGGGAGACCAGACAGACAACCTAAACCGAAAAATTACAAAGATGAGAGAAATCAAAAGCAGGGCTGTGCTTCAATACTCCAAACATCGTGTTTCCCAGGGAAAATGAGAGAAAATTTAACTTAAATCACGTCGTCAGGACTCTTATCACCCACACCAGGATTCTCAGCTGGTGGAGATGATTCTGTTTTACTTCTCAAAACCAACAACACATGATAAAAGTCTAAATATCACCTGTCCCAAGGTCTGGCTTCGTGAAAGCCACCTTCAGAACCTGTCAAGATCTCACGGGGGAAAAAAGAGCCACCAGTAACCTGTCTGATTTCACAGTCTTATTTGTTCTGTTATAAGAGATCCATAGAATCACATCTGTCTGCTGTTGTGAAGGTTGATTTTTGCTTTGCTTCTGTTTAATTTGAAATTGTTGTTAACAAGTTAATTTATTTTTAATTTTTTTTTTTAAAGAAGATGGATTTTTAGGATAACATATTCATTTTCTAGAAAAGCCTCTTTTTGTTTCAGCATCCAACACCACCTTCAAATTCTTACTCAATTTTAGCCTAACAGTATAAGCCATTGAATCCAACTGGTATTTTTGTGCACTAAAATGTTCTGTATGGTATTTTAACAAGTATGCTTAAAAAGAGTGAAAAAAACCCCCTCACTGGATTATGAAT
>NW_010337340.1:0-13330 GCF_000700745.2 Antrostomus carolinensis | reverse complement strand
CTGCACCAAGGGAGGTTTAGATGGGATATTACGAAAAATTTCTTCCCTGAAAGGGTTCTCAGGGGCTTAGGAAAAATTTCTTCCCTGAAAGGGTTCTAAGGGATGGGAACAGGCTGCCCAGGGCAGTGGTGGAGTCCCCATCCCTGGAGGGGTTCAAGAAACATGTAGATGTAGCACTCAGGGATATTATTTAGTGAGCATGGTGGTGATGAGTTGATGGTTGGACTGGATGATCTCAGAGGTCTTTTCCAACCTGAATGATTCTGTGATTCTGTGATTTGTTTACCACTTGGTAATTTACCAGCAGGGAGTATCTTTTTCTGGTTGGTTATTTGGTTTTGTTGGGGTTTTTTGGGGTGTATATGTCTATGAAAAGTGTTATTTGAGATCAGGGCGTAGCTCATTTTAAGCCAACTCCGCTTTTGTGACTGCAGTGTAGACACAATTTGGGTAATTAGAGTCACTGCCATATGAACCATTAACCCCTGGGGCAGGAGTGCTGCTCTCTGGCACGGGGATGTTCATGCAGTGCAATGTCGTGCTGATGTGTGTGGTATCTCAGGAGCTTTCTGGGCTTTAGAAGTGGTGGGTGAAAATATTAAACGAGGTTTTTTCTATTCAAAATTAAGCATTATTGGTCTGTGGGTGCTAGGGTCTCCAAAGAGAAGCTGTGGATGGGAGATGCTGCCCTTATTCTGGATGTTTTATCCCTGGGGTACCAAAGCACCCTCTTTATATTGAAGATACCCTCTCAGAGATTAGAAACAACAATCACTTGACTTTATCTCATCAACCCTCCACTGCAGGTAGAGCAAATATTTCATGGGAGCTGGCTGTGTGGGATGGTTTGGCCAGACTCTGCTGTGAATGCTGATGATGAATAGATAGGAAAAGGAAAATGGAGATTAGATTATGACCAAAGGAGAAAGAATCTGAATTCCTGGGATAATTTATTCCTAGAGAAGGATTCAACCAGCTTGGGATGGGTAGCCTGGGGCATGGGTTTTCCAAGTCATCTGGAGGATCTGCAGACATCCTTCCATCAAGGTCAGGTGGAGATAGGTGTGGGTGTACTTGTGAAATGCTGCTCTTCTTGGCCTGCCCTTACTGCCTAACAGTTCTTTCTGCTGAGGACAGAGCAGCTGGCCAAGGAGTGAGGAAGGAGATGGATAGGTCTGTGGTGCACCTTTGGAGAGGCATGGCTCTGAAGGCATCTTTACTGTGAGAGATGATGGATAATGATGATGATGGTGCTTGTACAAGGAGTTTTGCTTTTTCCTTCCTCCCAAGAAGCTGGTGCCATAGTCCATGGCTGTGTAGCGAAGCAGGGAAGATCAGATGTGGAGAGAGTGTTGGCCAGGAATGAGTTAGACCTGTAATAAAGCATCTTCCTTGAAAGAGAATGTTACTGAAAATCCTTGGCTGTTACAATGCACCCAGAGGAGAAATGAGGCAGTGGGGATGGTGTAGGTTTGCATGGGGAAACTTTCATGTAGCAAAGCTGTTAATAGGGGGCTTCTTAGCGTGGCTAATTTGCCTGGAAAGCAAGGAGGTGTGTTGAGGAGGATCAATTGCTTGATCCCTGGCAATTTTCCATCTTTCACACAGTGTACCTGTTTGGTGAGTCCTAGTGATGCCTTTGAGTCTGAGCCCTTGTGTGAGGGATGCACATACACAGGTTTACATCACACCAAACAAAAGTAAAGCCAAGAAAACCTTCCCAGTGAGCCCAAACTCTTATTTTTTTTTCTGCCCAAGGCATGGCTAAGGTTAAATCTTTCCTTTTCATCCCTGTCTTCTGTGAAGACTGGACGACTTGGCTAAGTGTGATTGGAGCAGTTTGTTTTTAAGCTCCACATAAGCACTATGCTGGATTTATAGCGTTTTCATTCTTTCTGAATCGACCCGCTGGGAACCATTAAACTTTTATTGCTCTCTGCAGTTGCCTGGCCAGAGCGGGATGGAGCAGCCCTGCTGCTGGAAATACTCTGTCTTCAGCTGCCGGGGTTGTGTTGGAGAAGGGATGAGAGAGGGACACAGGGGAGAGGTGTTCCCATGATCAGGGCCACCCAGGGCTTTGCTCATCAGCTGTGAGATACTTTGGGTGCAACGGTTTCCCATCCTTTACAAGGCAGAGGAAGACATGGGAGTATGTCCTCCCCTAGGTCTTGCTATTTCCCACCTCTATTGACTGAGAATGTCGCTGCTCCTCTTTAAAAGCTGGGAATGCAGGAGGTTTAACACTATTCTTTTTGTTCCATCCTTGGACTATCTAAGTTATGAAGTACCTGACTCATGCTGTGCACCTTGCCTGTGCTGGTGAGGACCTTGAAGTGTGTTCTCCAACAGATGTCCAGAACCTGGGGCTTCGTGTGGGCGTGTTGCACAGCACAGTCTGTCTTGCCTGTTTCATCCACAAGCCTTGTACCTAAAGATGAAGAAAAGGAGCCTACTGGTTTTGGGGTGGGAAAAGTGTTTTGTGTATTATAGTGTGGGGAAGGCAAAACATGGATGCTGCAGTCTGAGCTACCTGACTTGAGACTCTCTTGGCACAGGGAGAGAGAAGAGCCTCCTGGGGAGGAGGGCATATTTCTCATCATCAAATAGGTTTTCAGGGTGGGTGAAATGAGTGTCTTGTTCAGGTGCTGGTCCCTCTCCAGCAGTGCTGAGGCTAGATGCCCAGCTTGTAGGTGGCTAAAGCTGGAGGAGATGTTTCCTACCCAGGAGAGAGGGACCAGGCTAGGAGCAGAGCTAGATCAAACCAAGAAGGTGATCCCTGACCGGGTCTCTTGTGTCTTAGCTGCTGTCCCTCAAATGCAGCAGCTGAAAAAGTTTCTGATAGGAATTTATCTTGGCATTGCAACCTGTGGCTGCTGTCCTGCTCTTCCCCACTGCACCTAGACATCCATCACCGTGGCCTTTCTCTCCAGCGAGCCATTTCTACAAGAGACAATGCCATTTCTGGGTTTCTCTTTTTGCCTGAACTTTCTGCAGCCTTTTCCTTGGGTTTCCCACAAGAACTCTCCTTCAACCTTGAGCTCACTGGGTCAGGGATCAACCACCCCTGAGGCTCCAATATTGAAACCAAAACATTGGGCAACTGGAATTCTGCAAACTCCCAATAATTGAGCAGAGCCAGCGTGGACACTTTCTTCTGCTGAAGGAAGGTTTGCATTATCCTCTTGTAGCTCCGAGAAGGCCAGGCTGGGGTACTTCTGTCGGCATGTTTTCTAATTTAATTACTTATCCTTGTCTCAAATTGTTTATGGTACACTAGGCTATTAAATGTGCCATAAGCAAATGGCTCTTGAAAGAGGAAGAGGATTTATTTGTTTTAGCAACCACTCCAACAAAAGTCTATTTCCTCAGCTAATTAAGATTCCATTCGCTAATTTAAATGTTATGCTAATTAAAGCATAATTCTGAAACTGTAAAAAGGAAGTTAAAAAGAAAAAGGAGGAGGAGAAAGAAAGAAGCAGCAAGTAAGAAAGAAAACGGGTTGGCCTTTAGGAATTACATTAAATTTATTGCGTTGTAACAATGGTGAGCGGAGTAATTATTTCATTTGCCTCTCATGTGCTATTCATGCTGTTGCTTTTACTCTTTTTCCCCCCCCCATTCTTGCAGTTCATCTCATTAACACCCATTCTCTCCCCTCTAATGGGCATCATCTTGCGACGGTTTAAGATGAATTGTGAGCGTGATCCCCGTGTTTCTCGGAGAAAGGCCACACAGAGAGTATTTGAGCTTGTTTATCTTCCACCCCAAGCTGAGACAACACTCCATGGCCAAACTCACGGAGTTACATTGTGCTCGCTTTAATTAAAATATAAATAATCGAGTTTTGAGGTGGGAAAAGGAGCAAGGTCTGTTCTGTTTTGTGTTTTCTTTATTAAATCTGGCTAGAGAGACAGGGGCTGGCTCCTGTTCTCTCTTCACCCATCGGATTCTTACCACGTAACTTAGAAAACAGTATCACTGAGCTCTTAGAAAGGAGATTTATTTGCTGGAAGCTTTGATGAGAATTTAAATTTAAATACATCAGGGAGCAGGGGAGACTTCATTTGAAGTAGGGAAACTGGACTTGCTTTTGTAGCTTTGGCTGTTGGGTGAAGGCTGAGTGTGAGATGTCCATTGCCCATGTTCAATGTGGTTGATCTCACCAAGGTTCATCACCCTGGGAGCTGTGCTTTGAGATGGGCATCAAAACATCAGCCTGAGCATCATCTCCTTGCTCTGATTTTTGCCTTGCTGGTGTTGCCCAGTCCTGGGAAGCCATGGGTGAGACTGATGCTTTCTCAAGCCTCTGGAGGACGTGATAAAAGGGCAGAGCTGTCTACCAAGTGGAAAGAGACTGAGTTATGGAGAGCAAGCGTGTGCCTGTACCAGAGAGGAGATAATAGAAAGGAGAAGAGGGAGATGAAAGATGAGCATAAGGAGGCCTGTCTGGGAGGAGCAAGCTGTGAACACCAAGAAAATGGAGGTGGTAGCAGACCCAGTTTTATCCCCCTGTACATCCTCCTTGCAGCCACTCTCCTCACCTTCCTCTGGGTCCCTCTTTGCCCCACTTGCCCCAGCCCTGGGTTGCAGGAGTTTGCTGGCTGCTGTGGCTTCTCTTTCTCCTGGCTGCTCTGTCCTGGGTGAGAGGATCTGCAGAAAGTTGCTTTACAGTGTTGTCTTGCTGTGCTAATATTATTAATAATGAAAAACAGCCAGGAGTTTATTATTTTGCTTTAATTTATGCATTTGGGGATTTTTAAGAGGAAACCAATTAAGATTCTCTGATGAGCCCTGCAGCTCCCAGTGGCTTTGGGAAACACTTGCCACGAATTGCATTCAGTCTGCAGCCAATGCCTTTGTGTGTGGGTCTGATAAATAAATTTGAGTGAAAGTTTAATAACTGACATGTCTCCTTCTCCCTCCTCCCCTCCCTCCCCAGCTCTAGTCCTGCTTGCTGCCAGCACCTTACCTGGCAGGCTGAGTCCCTTGGTAGTAGAGATTGGACTGGAGCAAACTGGAGTTTGTAGAAAAGCCAGTATGAAACTGAAGGCAGGGCTGATGGACTTCCTGCCCTGCTCAGCACTGTGGGTTGTGAGTTTTTAGCTTGGGTGCAGAGGTGTGGGATGTTGCCTCCATCAGCTTGATGTGCTGCTTTGGATGCTCCCAGTCGGGTGTAGACATCTTTGGGGTGATGTGCTCTATCTGTGGAGAGGTGGGGACTGAGGGATGCTTGTTCCTGGGGCAGCAGCTGGCTCAACCCCTTTCCCAAACACCAGTAGTCATTCTACCCATCCCTACCTTCTACCTGCAGCTGTGGAGCATCTCCTCTCCATCCCAGCTCAACCCCCTCATGCTGCTGAGCCAGGTCCCTCGATCCGGACCCACGAGCAGCGCCTGCTGTTCCTGTCCTAGTCCACAGATATATTTAAACTTTGATCTTGATGGGAAGTGACTGGTGATACATTAAAGCCATATGTTTTAAGATGGAACGGAGAGGACGTGTAAGCTCAGTGATATTCACATCTAGAGAGAGCTGGGAACTTGTAGTGCCACCCACGCTTGGTATTTCTGCTAGCTCTGCGAGGCTTACGCAGCTGTGGAAGGCAGAGTGGGAGCGAGATCTCCTGCTTAAGGGATTTTGTAGAGAGAGATGGATTAGATAGATTTGATGGAAACTGATAGTTTATGAAAATGAATTCACCTGCATCTCAATTTGGTTCTTGATGCCAGGAGAGAAAAAAGAAAGGGAAAAAAAAAGGAAAGGCAAGAAGGGGAGAGAAGAAACAATCCCAAGTTAATTAAAGCGCAGTTTTGATGTGCTGTGGTGGACTGTTTTCTTCTTTTTAACTGTTTAGCAAGTGGGATCTCTTCATGTCAGCTTGCCAGGGAGTCAGCAAAGCGATGCTGCTTTTCTCGGGATCTGTCTTCATCATCTCCTTGGACTGCCTAATCAGTGGTTTAGGAGAATGAAGTGGGACTGTGTCAAAAGATGTGAGGAGAACCATATTGGCCATGGGTATTTGGCAGCATGGGAAAAAAAAAGGGCTTACGATGGCTGTGTTAATCTTCAAGGCTATCAGAAGGTTGCCCAAGGAAGTTATAGATGCCCCCTCCCTGGAAGTGTTGAAGGCCAGGTTGGATGAGGCTTTGAGCAACCTGGTCTAGTGGAAGGTGTCCCTGCTGCTGGCAGGGGGGTTGGAACTGGATGAGCTTTGAGGTCCCTTCCAACCCAACCCATTCTATGATTCTATGATAAGTCTCCTGCCAGGAGCTGAATGTAGCACTGCTCCTTCAGCACCCAGCTGGAGGAAGCTGCTATCTCCACTGTGTCATGTTTGGCCACTGGAAGCTTTGGGAGGGAAGCCAGATGTTGGGTAGGACTGAAAAATAACAACCCTTTTCAAACTTCCCTGAGTCACCAGGAAGATGGCAAATGGAAACACAGGCGTTTCTGTTGGAGACAGGGTGGTCCGGAAGGATTGCAGGGGATGGAACGAGTCGTGTAATGAACTCTGCAAACCCAGGGAGGGAAATGGGACTGTCTCCGTTTTGGTGAGGGCAGGAAAAAGCCCAGCCTGCTTTTCAAAGGTTTCTGGTATGCAGAGGTACCCCTGCCTTCCGTGTGCCATCAGGCGAGGGTTTGCAGTGAACCCACGTGGAGTGAGGATGCGGGTGGCTGTTGGACATCCATCCGGGTGTTTCCAGATGGCGGGGCTGTTGGGACACTGGTGGGAAATCTGGCTTTTTCCTTGGTCTGGGTGCTCAAGCAGAGCCTTTCCTTTCTTCCCTGTGATGGGAAACCCCATGAGCAGCCTCCCATCCTGGGGACTTTGTGTACCTCTGTGGTGAAACCTTGTTGTCAGGGCAATGAGGGCTAGAAAGATGCCTGGGGTATCATCAGAACAGCAAGATCCAGGAGCTGAACCATGTTCTTCATTGCCATCTATCCATACCCTTGCTGCTAAATAACCATTGGCATGGATAGTCACAGGCAGCTCCTCCACCTTAGGCAAATCACTTCATCTCTGTGCTTCGGTTCCTTCATCTGGACAACAGGAATAATAATCCTTATTTCCTCTCAGCCTGTGTCGCTCTTTCAATATAAATATTAACTCCTTTGGGCAAGAAGTGTCTCGGGGAACATGTGAGGAATAACGAGTGTTTGGAGGTGGTGGTGTGTATATGAGCAGGACCTTTATAGAGGGATTGCATGCTGCTCCAGAGAACATTTTTCAAAGGGGGGTAGGATTAAAAAAAAACCCCATAGAAAGCTTGAAACAAAACGTCTGGGTAAATTAAGGTATGCAAGTCTTGCCTCGGAGTGTGAGGGAAGCAGCTCTGCCTGGTTCAGTTATCAAAGGGAGGTTAAGAGGTGATTTGCTTGTGGTCTATATATATTTCTCTGTGTGTGTGGGGGGGAAGTTGCTGAAAATTGACAGGTCTTTAATCTAGCAGCAAAGAGTGTATCAGGATCCAGTGTTGGAAGGTGAAGCTGGACTCATTTACAATAGAAGTGGTGTCCAATTTTTGAAGAGAGGGTAATTAATCATCGCAACGACTTACTTGGAACCACAGCAGGGCTGCCATAACTGGTAATAAGCTTGAGGAAGAGGGTTTCTGAGGGACTTTCAGGAGCTACAGGGTAAGCTAGGAGCTTGTGCAGGACCCACTGGCTGCAGGACACTGGCATCTGTGGGGATGGGGTCCCCATGCTGGCTGCTTTCTTCAGAAAGCCGGGGGCTTGCTGGGGTGGGGGTTCACCCTGGTTTGGATGTCTCCATGGTGCTTGGGTGTCCCCAGGTGCATGGAGAAATAGCGGATGCATTAGCACTAATCACTGCCAGGCCTCCAGGGATCCGGAGACTCATCATGCTTTTTATTTTCCCCACCCCCCTCTTCCTTTAAGAAGAGCTTTTAAAAATCAATATAAATAAATAAAGAGGCCATAAATCTAGGAAGACACCCACAGCTCCCTCTGGAGCCCTCTGCATTGTGGGGATGGAGAGGAAAAGGGGACAGAGCATTGACCTGCCTGAGACAAGATGGGAAGGGTGACAGGTCGGTGCTGGAGCAGCCAACGTGCCCTCCAAGGCTGCAGCAAATGGAGCTCGACGCGGTGAAGGGATGCAGCGTGTATGTTTTGCATCTGCTTTAAGATATAGGACATCCTCAGCTGGCTACTCACCAGAGGAAAAGCCTGGCTTTCGGAGTGTTATGATAATTTAGAGGCAAAGGCCAGGGATTGCTTAAAAAAAAAACCCAAGCCCAAGCCAAGGCAGACCTGAATAGCAGCCCCTTGTCTTTGCTCCCCCTTAACTCATCTGGTCGGATTTGCTTCCGCAGCACCAGAGCTCGCAGCTTTGGGGGCAGGCGTTACTCCCAGTCTAATTTATTTGTGCTGAACAGCATCGCCTGCCTTTGGCATAGACAGGAGGAAGTGATGGGCATATTTCTGTAGGGAGACCCGTCCAAGCTTTCTCTCATTTCTCTCCACTTCTTGGCAGGAAGGGTGTTTTCATGGGAATGAAATCCTGTCCTACCTGTCTCTGGGAACTGGGAACTGGGGGTTAATAGGGAAGTGCATTGCTCTGCAGTGAAAAGCAAAGTAGGAGATCATAGATTAATGGTGAAATGCAGTGCAGCAGGTCATTTCCAGTGCTCCTTCATCCACAGTTGCTGGTACCAGTCCTAGTTAAAGCTCTTCCCAAGGGCAAATATATTCTTATAAAATAGAAGATGCTGCATGTGCCCCCTCCTGCCCTGGCCAAACAAATACTACCTTGGGCAAATAAAGTATATATGAGCTCACTGACACACGCAGCAATACCCTTTACCTGAACCATGTGTCGTCGTCCCTGTGGTGTGCAGCAGAGAAAGAGCTCTGCCTTGGCAAGATTCCTTCTGAGGGAGAAATACTCATTGATGGCATCTCCAAATTTATAGCAGTGGGTGCAAGTTGGGAGCAGAGGGTGCTCAGGGTATCCTTGCTGGGTCCCTGGGAGGAGCAGTCATCCCTCTGTGCACCCAGCGTGATCTCAGCACATTGCATGGCTCTCTTGTTCCCTTCTGTTCGCCCTCCTCGCTCACGGGAGGCTGTTTGTCTGTCTCTGGCAGGGAAGATCTGTCTGGGGCTGGTTGCTGCCTGGTTTTGCAGCAAGTGCTGCGCTACTTGGTAATCACAGGCTGTTAACAGCCTGCGGAGGGTAGTCCGGCTCAACACCAACACTGCAAGGAGAGATAATGGTACATAACCAGCAGCTATTGGTGAAGGTTGGAGTAAAAGAAATTGATCAAATTTTCAGTCTTTCTTTTACTTTTATTTATTTATTTATTTATTTATTTTTTTCCTTTCTTCCAGTGTGACAGGAGAGCAGCTTGGGCTGGTGCAGCCCTGCAACCAAACGAAGGGTGCCATAGTCTTTGACTTGGGTCTATCCCCACCCCAGGTTTCAAGTTTTTAGATGTTGAGGGGGAGGCAAAAAAAGCAACCTGACTTCTTGTCAAAGGATAAGCCGGGAAGGAAGAAGCTTGATTGCTGCTAAGTGGATGGAGGAGGGGAAAGGGGGCTCAAAATGTCTCCTAACGTCTTAAATAAATCTATTCCCTAGTCTTGCTGCCCACACATAAACAAAATGCATTTTCAACCTGTTCTTTCTCTATCCTTGACGTTGTGGTGGCAGTTTTTGCAAGAAGTCCTCGTGGGCTGTTGCTGGAAACGTGGTGGTGGGAAGCGAAGGGTCCCTGTGCCCCGTGGGGGCTGTGGGAATCGCTCTGGGTGCTGCTCGCTGACCTCTCCTTGCAGCCTTGAAATCAGTGTGATAAAAACATAATAATTTCCCACCTTGCACGTCCTCCTTGTCAAAACAGAAACGTTTCTTGCAGGACCTCATCCAGGATTTAAATACCTCCAACAAATTCCTCTGCAGCAACTCAGCTTCTCTGTTTTACATCCAGGAGTGCTGCTATCAAGCTGCTTTTCTTCCTTCTCGGCATCTCTTTCTCATTACTGCCCGCTGCTCTTGAGGAAATGGGAGGTTGCAATCCTGATTGCCCTGATGAGGTTTTCTTTCAAGCCCTGGGATCGCACCTTCCTGGAAGGGAATGTTGCAGGGTGGGTGCAGTAACTGGCCCCGCTGTTGGCATAGGACCCCTATGGGTGAGGTGCTGTGAATCAGGTTCTAGGGCTGGGTGCACCCGCTCGGTGCCACGTCCCACTCAAATAAATATCCATTTTACACCCGTGCACACGTGTGCAGGCTTTGTAAGCTCTGATTGCAAGCAGTGTGCTGTCTGCTTTTCCATGTTCTCCTGAAAAAGCTTGTCAGGTTTCCTTGGGAACTTCTGAAACTTTCCATCCTTGGTGTGAATCCTCAGTGTCATTGAGGACGTGGTGTGCCGCAGAGCGGGGTGGTTGCCCATGAGCCATGGTGTTGTCCTGGCTCTATCTGGGTGTTGCTCAGAGGAGCTTTTTGCAGAGATACTGTGTGTGTGGTACCTGCCACCAAGGAGTCCCCAGGGAGGGCAGGGAGAGCTGCTGGTGGGGGCTTCATCCCCATTGCAAGAGGCTTTCCTGGGCATGGGGCTCTGCCAAGGCTGCGTGATGATACCTGCATTTAAACCCTTGAAAAAGATTGGAGGGGAGTTATTAAATCAAATATCAAGTAGGGGAATCTTCTCAAAGCAAGGTCACCTTGGAAAAGAGGCAAGATGAAGAGGCTCTTGGGCACCTTTTGCAGCTAAAGAGTTCCTTGGCTTAGAAAAGGCAGCCTTGCTGACCTTCTCCTTCCCAGGCTCAGGAGGGGAAAACCAACACGGCTCTCACGGTGATGACCGACACCCAAATCCTTTTCTTCTCCCCCTTTTGAAATGTGCATTTTCCATAAAGCCAAACCCAGACCTCTGGTGATGGGCTTCTGCTGAACAGTCATACAAGGGGCCTACAAGAAAGCTGGGGAAGGACTTTTCCTAAGGGCAGTTAATGACAAAACAAGGGGAAATGGGTTTAAACTGAAAGAGGGGAGGTTTAGATGAGATATTAGGAAGAAGTTCTTCACTGTGAGGGTGGTCAGACACTGGAACAGGTTGCCCAAGGAAGTTGTAGATGCCCCCTCCCTGGAAGTGTTGAAGGCCAGGCTGGATGAGGCTTTGAGCAACCTGGTCTAGTGGAAGGTGTCCCTGCTGATGGCAGGGGGGCTGGAACTGGATGAGCTTTGAGGTCCCTTCCAACCCAAACCATTCTATGAGATGAGAAGAAAAGGGTCTTCTCTCTCTGCTTTAAGGCCCCTCTCTTGCCTTTTCTTTTTCCTTGAGCCTTGGACTGAAATTCCATAAGGGTTCTATGAAAGAGCACTCGCACAAGACTCTAATTTCAGGTGTGAATATGGAGACTTTTTTCATTAGGAAACATATGGTGTTAAGGTTAAAAAAAAAAAGAGAGATGAAGTTTGACAGGCAGGAACAAAGCAATGAAATAATAACTACAGGTGGGCAAAGCCTCCAGCAGGGTTTGCAAACAACCCAACCAAGCCAGGGGCGGTTCAGATCCAAGTGTTATTGTTACTTATTAGAGATGGTGGAAAAATTTACAGGGGAAGAGGGTTTGGGGTTTTTTTTTGACAGAAACTTGGGTTGTCATCAAAAGTGAAATTTCCATGGGAAGCATTCACCTTCAGCGGGAAATTTGGGCATCTGGTAGGAGACAAAGAAAGAAATAGAAAAGCAAAAACATAAGTCAGAAAGCAGCTGAGGAATTTCTATGCTGAGTGGTGGATGAAGCCCCTCTCTGTTGCTAGTGCAGGATGCTGGGCAAATAGAGACTGGAAGGGAAACTCATGGATAACCAAGTAGTTGGTCACTCAACCTCCGTTGAGCTGTAGCTGATCTGGCCTTCAGCTCAGGGGATGCAGGTAGCTGGTTCCATCCCTGGCATCAAACACCAGTCCCTGCTAAAGCAACTTTATCTTGAGTTAAATACACAGTAATTTCCCCACCTATAAGAGGATGTTTCCTTACTTCTGCCCTTTGGGACTTTGTGGAAGTCTTCTGCGTCCTCATCTAATGCTTTATCCATATCACTTGGAATTGTTGCCTGATGGGTAGAGATCTGGACTCATATGTCTGAGAGGCAGCTCTTCTCTAAAACATCTTTTATTTCTCTTTCTCTCTGCTTAGTAAAACGGGGTTAAAGATATTAATATTCTTGGTGAGATACTAGGGGAGATGTTGATTAAAAGCACCGGATGGGAAGTAGATCATCACTGCTGGAGCGTTGCGTCCAGCCTCCCATCCCTTCTTGGGACTTTGGGAGAAAGTTGAGCTCGGGAGCCGAATGTCATTGCTGAGGTTCTGCTTTCTTCTCTGCTCTTTGAATTCTGGGTCCCAAGCGGCGTTGCAATTTATGGTGAATATTTTATACCTCCAAAGGATGTTTGGTGGGATTCCGCTCGCCTCGCCGGCTGTGCCTTCGTCAGTCTCGGAGGACGGCTGCCTTTGTTGTACGTGTCAAGCTTGACGAGGTGCCTCTTTTCCAAATGGATAATTCTGTTCCTTCACCATCGAGGAAATTGTTTCCTTCCTGGAAAGGCTGTTCTGTCGTTTGAATGAGGCTTTGGCTGCTGTGAGTCGACTGGAGAAAAGATGTCAAATGGCTGCAGGTGACCTTGAGAAAAGGCAGGGATGAGTGTGTTGAGGGGATGGCTTCCTGATATATTTTTTTCACGGTCTCCTTTTGCAGCTTGTTGTGACTGGGAAGAGCTGCAGAGCAGGGGGGAAGAAGGCAGATGTGTGGGTTAGCAAACCCCCAAGGTTATTGCTCTCCATCTATATCGCTTCCTATTAGCAGGCAGGGCAGTATGGAGAACAAGCTGGTGTGGGGGGGGGAGGGGGGGCAGGTTTCTCCCCGAAAGGGACAAAGCTCAGGGACATTAAAAAAGAAGAACTGAAAAGCAATATGTATTTAAATAGGAAGATAAAGATAAACCACATAGGAGATAGGTCAGTAGAAAGACCCAGGTCAGGAGATCAGATTTGGAGTATGGTGCTCATCTTCCAATTTAGAATCACAGAATCACAGTGGTTGGAAAAGAAAAGCCCTTTAAGATCATCGAGTCCAACCATAACCCAACACTACCAACTCCACCTCTAAACCATGTCCCTCAGCACCTTGTCTACTCGTCTTTTAAATCCCACCAGGGAAGGCGACTCCACCACCTCTCTGGGCAGCCTGTTCCAATGCTTGAGCACCCTTTTGGTGAAGAAGTTTTTCCCTCACATCCAATCTAAACCTCCCCTGGTACAATATGAGGCTGTTTCCTCTCATTCTATCACTTGT
>NW_010337339.1:0-12669 GCF_000700745.2 Antrostomus carolinensis | reverse complement strand
TGCTGCCTCCAGTGCTGGGGCCACCAGCAGAGGAAAGATATGGGCCTGTTAGAATGAGTCCAGAGGAGGCCACAAGGATGATGCGGAGGGCTGGAGCAGCTCTGCTGTGAGGACAGGCTGAGAGAGTTGGGGCTGTTCAACCTGGAGAAGAGAAGGCTCTGGGGAGACCTTCTAGTGGCCTTCCAGTACCTGAAGGAGCTCCAGGAAGGCTGGGGAGGGACTTTGGACAAGGGCAGGTAGTGACAGAACAAGGGGTGATGGCTTTAAAGTGGAAGAGGGTAGGTTTAGATTAGACATTAGGAAGAAACTCTTTGGTGTGAGGGTGGTGAGAAACTGGCCCAGGTTGGCCAGAGAAGCTGTGGCTGGTCCTCCCTGGGAGGGTTTTTATGAGGCTTTGAGCAACCTGGTCTAGTGGAAGGTGTCCCTGCTGTGGGTTGGAAATGGATGAGCTTTAAGGTCCTTTCCAACCCAAACCAGTCTGGGATTCTATGATTATGAGCAGATAAGAGTTGCTAGAACAACAAACTAGATGAAGTATCTTTACTATCAGTGTACCAGCTTTGTACATTGACCCCTTCAGCTATTGCAATACAGGCTTCCACCTCTTTTAGTTGACTTTTGGACACAGAACTGATGTGTAGAAAACTATAGTTTATAAACTGACACATTTGGTGTAAAGCTCCAACCAAATTAAAAATACCTTGAAAATACCTAAACATTTTAAGTTGAAAAAGCCATTCTGGAGGCATCTTCTTACTTGTTTGGTGAGGGGTAGACAGTTGACCACATGGAGATGTCTCTCACAGCAGCTGCAAAATTAGGAAACATATGCTTTGAGAACATGTGTTTTTTAGAAATAGTCAGTCTCAGATGGTTGCTTGTCTCATCAACACAATTCTAGGTGTTATCAAGACATCTGTACGTTGTATAATTACTGCCTCGACCTCAGCAAAATTGCTGAGAGCTACAGCAAATAAACTCTACCCTTATGAATTATACTTTATTAACCTGTCAGTTCTTTTTAAAAAATAATGGGCACTTCTAGGTAAAACTTGACATGTTTCATTACGTGTTGTTATATGTCGCATATATCCTTTTTATAGCACTGACTGAGATATAATTGGAGCCCACTGTATCCCACAGCAGTTAGATCACAGAAATTGCAGACTCTAATCTGTGTCTGTCAGTGGTAACGAATATTATGATGGTTTGGAACACGCAGGTTGACTCTTCACCAGATTAAATGGCTCAGCTTATGACCTGAAAACTTGAATGAAAAAAGGAGCTGAGTTGAAACTCAGCCCTTAATTAGCTTTTGCTACAAAACTGGGACCAGATGGCTGTTAGTTTACTAGAGGTGGTGTCAAGGAGAGACTTGGCTGCTTTTGGATGCAGCTTTAAATGTTGATACTTGGTTGGAAAGCTTCAAGACAAGCCGGTGTGGTTTCAGTACTAGATTTGTGCAGAACATCACCCAGACTGTGAGATCATGTAACTTCCTCACGTGCCTCAAGTTGAAGCAATGTTGTCTGCCAACACTGTCCTCTTGTAATCATGGTATTACTTGTTTCCTATACTATCTCATCCATAAACCTGATGTCCTCTACTGCTCCTGCAACTTGGCCTATGCATCTCCTGGTGTCTGTTCATTAAAGCACAATGCTAATGTTTTAATTTTTTGCAAAATTGGCTTTCCTATCTCTGCTCCTCTCCTTGCCCCCAAAGGCAGAACACAATGGAGAAGGAACATCATCCAGTCTCACTTGGGAGAAGACAGCTTGTTAAGCCACGCTTGCAAAGCTGTTGGTTTCATTTAGAAACGTAGCTAGATGTTTAGGATGAATGTTATCGCTCTGGTAAATGAGAATGGATTTCTTTCTGAAAACCAACAACAGGATGGGTGCTGTTGTCATTGAATTTTACATAATGCTTATATGCAAATACAGAGTTTGTATTTCTGCTGCATGTGTGTGCTGCTTTATGATAGTTCCAGGCAGCTCTCAGATACACACGCAGTGCTGTATTTAAAATGATTCCTTGGTATGCTCTGAGCAGTCATATATCTCCTTCATCCTTGAAGCAGTTCTCCTAGGTATGGTCAGAAAAAGTGCAATCTTGTTGCTTTTCATGCTATTAAAAAAAATGTTGATGCACTGGAATGAACCTACCAGTGTTCCTCCATTTCCTTGACCATCTAGAACATCCTTGGGTAATCCATGTGGAAGCCTTGTTTTTCCTTCAAAGCTCCTGGGAAAGACTGACTAAGAGGTGATACAGAGGACACCTCATGGAATAGGAGGGGCCACCATAAGACTACTTGCCTCATGTATTGGCCACGGTGGATAACAAGATTCCTGTTCTTTTGCCATTTTTGCTCACCTCACCTCAGAAGTGAGCTTTCTGTAAAAAGGCAGCAGAGGACACATTGGCCACAGATCTGAAGCAGCCTAGGCAGCTCATGGGGAGCTGTATGGGGGATTAAGCTTTCATGAAAGATGGTTGTAGCAAGGTGAATGTTGGCATCTTCTCCCAAGTAACAAGCTGTAGGAGAAGAGGAAAAGGCCTCAGGTTCTGCCAGGGGAGGTTTAGATTGGATATTAGGAAAAATTTATTCACCCAAAGGGTTGTCAAGCATTGGAACAGGCTGCCCAGGAGAACGGCTGAGTCATCATCCCTGGAGGTATTTAAAAGATGTATAGATGTGGTGCTTAGGGACATGGTTTAGAGGTGGACTTGGCAGAGTTAGGTTTATGGTTGAACTCAATGTTCTTCAAGGTCTTTTCCAGCCAAAACAGTTTGATTCTGTGTAGCTCCTGTGTGTTCAAACACTGGCTTCAGCTTGCTCTGCTTCCTGCCTCAGCACGTTAATTGTGTTACTCAAATACAGTGCAACCCCCCCCATCGAGAAATGGGTTCGGAAGGGAGAACATCTAAATCTTAATTTCTGCCTTGTAGACATCAACAGCGCTTGCTGCCAATGAGCTGCCCCTTCACCTGGACCAAGGGCAAAGTGTTTCATCTCTAGGCTATGTGGGGAGCACCTGATGCTCTTCATCTTAAGGTTCAATGGTACTTGAAGTGTTTGTGGAGGGTAGGGAAGGCTGTATTTTGAAAAGCCACAGGTGTTTTCTGTTGGTTGTCCTGTGAAGCACTGAAGTGAGTACTTGGGGGGAAGAGCTCATTCTGTACCATGTAGTCTACCCAGCGGTGGTTCACACGGTGGTCTTGTAGGACAGCAGAGTTCTTGTATCAAGGGAATGTATCATCATAGGAAACCAGCATGTTGAATTCTTTGCCTGCCTGTGCCAGTTTCTTGAGAATAAAACAAGTTGTTCTCCCTCACTGTGCTCAAACATGCAATTAGGTGTATTTATTCTGTGCAAAGCAATTCTGCTGTGGAGCATGGCGTTCTTACATCCCAGCGAAGGGACAAGGGAGAAAAAAAACCCAAAGATGTAAGCCTTCTTGTTCTTCATTATATGAATCTGCGCTCCAGTAGCTTTCAATGCTGTGATTATAATGTGGTTAGTAACCTGCTCTGATCTTCTCAGCCGTGCAGGATGGAGACTTTTGGCATCTGTGTGTATTGAGGTGGGCAGATTATTTACAGTGCACACTTGAGAACCTTCTCAAACTTACCAACCACCAGTGACAATTTGACCCTTTATAATCACTAACATCTTAGCTTTCCAGAATCTTGTTTATGAAATAACTAGATTTTATGCCTTTCAGGTGAGGTTGATTTTTTGTTGTTGTGGGGTTTTTTTGTTTACTCATTTCTCTTTTTCTCTTTCTTTAGTGAAGCTGTGGTCTACCAACTTGGATAACTCAGTAGCAAGCATCGAGGCCAAGGCTAATGTGTGTTGTGTCAAATTCAGCCCCTCTTCTAGATATCACCTAGCTTTTGGCTGTGCAGGTAGGTAAAAGAGCTTTTGGGTCAAGAGATACTGTTTCTTATTTCCCCCAAAGATGTGCAGTTGGCTGCTGTGCCTAAGTGTGAGGTGTCTTTGCAGTTAAAATGCCTCTGAATAAGACTTTTCAAGTGTGCAATCACCAAGAAGACTTCATGATCCCCTAGTGTCAACTTCATCCTTCAGCCTGACTTTTTAATTTGGGTTCCTCTGTCAGAGATAAGAAAGCAAGTTGCCTGGTGTGTTTATTGAGATCACTAAGGCAACCGAGCAAAGCTCAGCTTTGAGAATCTTCTAGCAAAGTTAATGTGTTAACCTGGTGATGGTTGTTCTTGGTGATTTATAGTGTTGCTCTGTAAATACTGCAAAGCCATACTGGGTGTTTTAACTGGTTTTACCTGAGGCATGCTGTAAAACAGTGACTGTGTGTGTTTCCCAGAGCTGCAACTACAACCCCAGTGGGTCGGCTCGTGTTTTCCTAGGTTGGGCAAAGCATCACTGTTAATGTGGGGTTAGGTTTTTTTTAAGTAGTCAGCAGGGAAGGCAAAATGAGCTTTTTATTCACTTAGATTAAATAGTTCTTGGTGATAATACAAAGATTTGAGAGCAGAGTGGGTATCGCTTTGGGAGGAAACTATATCGTGCTATGCATGCAGCAACTGAAACTCGGCAGGACCTATAAATGTTTAACCAACTCTGCATTTTCTTTGTCCTTGGGGAGTTTTAATGCACTTGTAACTAGATGTTCTGATGACATTTGGTATCTCTGGGCCTCAGGAGATATGTTGATCGCTCTTGCAACCACTGGTTTACCATTTCATTTAGGTGTTGCCATTTCTAGACTGGTTCTACTTAGATTGTGACTCTTAGGAGGAAAAAAAATAAATTTGCATTTTGATACACTGCAAAAAATGGGTTTGGGTTGGAGTGTAAAATATTGACTTGCTTGACAGGCATCTCACTGAAGTTTAGTGAATTACATGCAAGAATAGAATTGAATTACAATACCTGCTAGCAGCCTTTGAATGAAAGGGACTATCTGGGAAGGGTTGGGGAAAGATGAGAGCGTCAGCTCCTCCAAATAGATCAGCCACTGATTAAAATAGATACGTAAAAGCACCACCAAACAGAATTCTTCCTGATAAATCAGTAACTGGGATTCCTTTCCATCTGAGAGGCAGAGAGGGTATAAGGCACAGATAAATCTATGAAGGCTTTTGGAGCTGTAGGGCTCATGGGGTGGAAGCAGATAGGAGTGTCTCTATCCATGCTTGTGCCTACCAAACCATGATGGGCTCGTCTTCAACAAGTGTGTTTTGGAAAGAAGTCCTGCAGAGAGGGACCTGGGGGTTCTGGTCGATGGGAAGTTGAACGTGAGCCAACAGTGTGTCCTGGCAGCCAAGAGGGACACCTGTGAGGAGAGGCTGAAGGCACTTGGTTTGTTCAGTCTGGAGAAGAGGAGACTGAGAGGAGATCTCATCATGGTCTAGAATTTCCTCCCAAGGGGAAGAGGAGGGGCAGGCGCTGATCTCTTCTCTCTGGCCACCAACGAATGCCAGGAGCAGAGGGAATGGCAGGAAGATGTGGCAGGGGAGGGTGAGGTTGGCCATGAGGAAAAGGTTCTTGAGGTAGAGGGTGGTGGAGCACTGGAAAAGGCTCCCCAGGGAGGTGCTCATGGCACCAAGCCTGACAAGATTCCAGCAGCATTTGGCCAAGGCCCTCAGGGACATGGTCTGCATGTTGGGATTGTCCTGTGCAAGGACAGGAGTTGGACTTCATGATCCTGGTGGGTTCCTTCCAACTCACAGCATCCTATGATTAGTGAGCACTAGGAGTTATGCGGAGGTTTTAAATGACTACATGTGCATTGTTATGATTAAGAGAATGCTGAGGAGTAAAGTGGTATTTGTACTGGGGAAGAAGGCACAGGAGGGAGAGAAGATAAAATTTTAAAAGTGTTTACCTCTGCTTGGTGTTTGGTAATTAAGTCTCTAAATAAAAATGAAAATGGATATTTAACTGTGATTGCTGAAACAATTAACCTGGAGTAATTGAACTGATGGGAATGACTTCCCGCAAAGGAATTCTAATTGATCTTTCAGCCATAAATATATGTGGAAAAAATGGCTTATGAAATTAAAAAAAAGTTCTGGGATCTTGAAAGATGTTATTTCTGAACTCCTAAGAAAAAATCAGAGCAAAGAAATGAGTTAGTGTTTACTTTCATCTAGTTGAAGATGTCCCTGCTCATTGTAAAGGGATTGGACTAGATGACCTCTAAAGATCCCTTCAACCCAAACCACGCTGTGATCATACTCTATGTAGTCAAACAGTCCTGTTCAATGTGTTATGATAGAGATAAAGGTTTTCCTTCATTGCTTTCAGCTCGTCTTGTTTACAAATTTCACTTATTCTGTGGAAAATAGTTGTGGCTGGTTATCACTCCAGCAGCTTTGGCTGTGATTTTCTACCTGATGAGACTGTTGACCCTGCTAAACTACTTGCTGTTCTTTGTATCATACTGCTCCTCCTTCGTAGAGAACACCCCTTTCCTCCTGTGCAGAGTTCTTCTGCAGGTCCCTGCCCATCATTGGCAGCAGGAGAGCATAAAGTGACTGCCTTGAATGATCTCCAGAAAAGGACATGATGTGGGTTGGAATTGGGATTTATGTGAATTTCTTGGTCAAACCTGCTGTGCTTCATTATATCTGTTGGTAAATGTGAGTAGTGATCATTTGGGGCTGTTCAGCCTGGAGAAGAGAAGGCTCTGGGGAGATCTTATAGCAACCTTCCAGTACCTGAAGGGGCTACAAGAAAGCTGGGGAGGGACTTTTTACAAGGGCAGGTAGTGATAGAACAAGGGGAAATGGCTTTTAACTGGAAGAGGGGCGGTTTAGATTAGATATGAGGAATAAATTCTTAACTGTGAAGGGGGTCAGACACTGGAACAGGTTGCCCAAGGAAGTTGTGGATGCCCCTTCCCTGGAAGTGTTGAAGGCCAGGTTGGATGGGGCTTTGAGCAACCTGGTCTAGTGGAAGGTGTCCCTGCTGATGGCAGGGGGGTTGGAACTGGATGAGCTTTGAGGTCCCTTCCAACCCAAACCATTCTGTGGTGCTTTGGTTTAGTTGTAGACATGGTCAAAAGTGTTGTTAGGTTGTGTGTCTCTATATGGAGCACTTTCCTGTAGTGGAGAGTACTGGGTTGGCTTCAGATGCTGTAGAAAACCAGGCTTTAGTTGCCACTATAGAAGCAAATCCCAGGATTACCATCTAATATGGATGATATATTTGTTTCTTTTCTGGGCTCTTCACTCTGAAAGCTTTTTGATGACCAAAAGATCATTTTGGTAGCTTAAAACAGAACAAATGAGCAATAAACTGGAAGTAGAGCCTATACAAGAGAGGAATGGGTATGTGGTTTGGGAAATAATTCTCTTAAAATCCGACAGGCACTTCAGGTAAGAGGGAAGCTAGTGTGTCTGGCTGCAGCCTGATAAAATCTGTTTCAGTGGTGAGGGCACATAAAGAAGAAAAGATCCCTTTTGTCTGTTTCTTTAATAAAATACTCTATTTGCATGCTTACTGGGTTGAAACATTGGGCAGTATAAACTGTAATCACTGCCGAATACAAAATCAGGTAACTTTGTGGTCTTTTCCTCTTTTTATCCTGAAATTAGCTATATAAATCATGACTGAAGTTATTATTGTTCTGCCTCAGCAATAGCACTGATGCCCTCAACCCATATATTTTCTAGCAGTACCATTTCCCTGCTTTAAAAAAAAAAAAAAGACTGAAAATACATGTAGTTTGCAACTTGAATGTCCAAGTTGGGCAGTCTGGGTGAGATCAGACTGTCTGCTAACTCCAGTGAGCTAAGCGTAGCTATTGATAGTAGCAATGCTTTATTCCCAGCATGCTGTAATACTGTCAGCAGCTACCACTGACCTTTTCTTTCCCATATATTATGTAGAGATAATGTCATCAAAACTTCAGATTCCTGAGTTCTTATACCAAATGCATCATCCTCTCGTATGCTGTATTTTTTTTTCCCTCTGTAGGTCCCACAAATCTAGCAGGTTGGACTGGGGGATGAGAGGGGTTCCTCAGGGCTGCAGAGGTGTAGGATAGAGACTACCTGCTCTCCAGGAGCTTCACAAATAAGTGGAAGCAGTGGACAAGTAGAGGGATGAAGCAGAGCAACAACAGCTACAACGTTGTCAAAGCTTAAGGTTCTACTGGTTTAGTTTTAACCTATTAACCCTATCCTAGCAAAAACCAGGACACCTTGATCAGATCTCCAAACTACTTCACCGCATGGTCCCAAACTCTTGACGGTGTGGTTTCAGATGAAGTGACCAGGACATGGAAAATATGGACAGTGCTGATTTATGTCATTTTACTTACAGTCTCAGAGTTTACAGTTCCAGTGTCTCACCACCTTCACAGTAAATAATTTATTCCTAATATCTAATGTAAACCTCCCCTCTTCCAGTTTAAAGCCATTTCCCCTTGTTCTATCCCCATCCCCTCAGCCTGGATTGGGGATACTCTACTCCCTCTTAAACATTCCCAGTCTTGCTTTTCCATCTCTTCCTTCCTGCTGGCAATTGTGTGGCTAAAACTGAATTGACTTTTTTTCTGGCCCAGCTCATGCCCTGATCACAGAGCGGCAGTGCCAACCCCAGCCCCAGCCAGGCTTTTGGCAGCCTGAGTTGAGATTAGCGTTAGCTACCAAAGGGTGAATGCTCACTGAACATACCTCCCCTCTTCCAGGCTGAGGTTTCTCCCAGTGCTGAGGTTTCTCCCCTTTCTTGTCTTTCCTCCTTAATCCTTTCCCCACTTGTACAGTGACACTGGGCAAGAGTACTTCCCAAGAAAGCGCTTTTCCTTCAAAGCTGGTTTTGTCCTTCCCCAGCAGCTTTTGCATGCTATTTAAAGAACTTTCCTGTGCACTATCTTCAGCATTACAGAATGGCATCATACTTTGAATGCTGCTGCCTTTCTTTCTTTGTTCACCGACAACAAAAATAACAATGCCAATTCACAGCATACAACCTGCCAAAGGACTCCTGTTGCTATGTCAACAGCTTTGTTTTCATTTGCAACTGTTTTCTCACCCCTTAAGATCTCTGCATCATTCTATTGCACTTGCGGTTCAAGGTCACATGTGGCTTTTTTATCAGCATCATTCAATGTTGCTAATATACCTGGAGTCCAAGCGGGACCACTTTGGAGACCTTCCTTGTCCAGTGAAATATTGATTTTTCTGCTGCGGTAACTGGAGCAGTGATTTCTCTTTTCCAAACGTCTCTCTGTAGAGCTAGCCTTTCATGCTGCCTTAGATCTGGGTGACTTGCCTGACTTGTCACTCAGCTTGGAAGAATGATGTGATATTAATGACCAAGAAGGCACTGTGCCTTTTTGGAAGAGAATTAATGTTTTCCAGCTGAAAGCAAGGTCTTACCTTAATAGATTCTCATGGGTAAGTACTCTGCTCTGTTGAAAGCCTTCAGTGACTCAGAAAGAATCTATTTGTGCAAATATATGACATATTTAGGGTGGAGTTAGGCAGCTTCTTTGGGCTTAAGCTACAAGATTACCTTTAGTGCATGAATTCAGCGCAGTATTCAAAGGCACAGACAAAAGGTTAGGCATTTCTTTCAAGCCTGTGGCAGAGTTCACAGCAGTGCTCAAAATTCAGCCTTTATGAAATCAGTACAGCATGCAGCAGTCCAGGACTTGTATTGGACTTTACCTGCCTGCAGAGTGTCTTTTCTTTTTGTGGGTATTCAATATCTTCCTCTAGTCCATGATCTCTGGGGCTGTTGGCAGGGGAAGTAGGGGACAAGGTCCATGCTTGGGAAGCACATGCTTTTCACTTTATAATTTAAACTCATTCCCGAATTTGTTGCAAAGGTTTCATTTCTTGTAACCTCTGGAAGCATCTACAGTGCTTCAATCAATTGAGGGTTGTTTGGAGGAATCTGTATTTTTGGACAGTGTGGTTGTGATCATATTTCTGTCCCAGCAGTACTTAGTGTGGGGTAAGCCCTGAGCTTAATGGGATTATTTAGGTTAGAACACCATCTTGAAGGTCTGACTTCAAAGTTATCCCTCTTCTTGTCTACTGGGATGTAACTGAAAGTGAAGTATTGAACTGTGCCTCCTGCTGTCCTGGTGAAGACAATCTTTCTGGTGCTGGTAGGTAGATCACATTCTGCTGCAGCTCAGGACTAACAAACAGGCGAGCTGCAGCAATGCCGTGTTATTTCAACCTACAGTGTTTGCAGTTAAGCTGACTTGCCTGTATCTGCAGAATCACAGAATTGCCCAGATTGGAAAAGCCCTTTAAGATCATCGAGTCCAATCATGAACTCAACACTCACAAGTTCCTGACTAACCCATATCCCTCAGCACTGTGTCTACACGACTCTTCAATCCCTCTGGGGATGGGGACTCCACCACTGCCCTGGGCAACCCCTTCCAATGCCTCAGAACCCTTTCAGCAAAGAAATTCTTCCTCACATCCCATCTCAACTGCCCTGGCCACAACTGGAGGCCATTTCTTCTTGTCCTATCACTTGTTCCTTGGTTGAACAGACCTACCCCCACCTCTCCACCCTCCTTTCAGAGACTTGGACAGAGCCAGAAGGTGTCCCCTCAGCCTCCTTTTCTCCAGGCTCAACAACCCCAGTTCTCTCAGCCGGGAACTCATCACACTTGTGCTCCAGACCCAGCATGGACAGGCTCCAGACCCAGCTGGACAGGCTCCAGCACCTCCATGTCCTTCTTGGAGTGAGGGGCCCAAAACTGAACCCAGCACTTGAGGTGCAGCCTCACCAGTGCCCAGTACAGGAGGACAATCACTGCCCCGGTCCTGCTGGCCACACTATGGCTGATCCAGGCCAGGATGCTGTTGGCCTTCTTGGCCACCTGGGCACACTGCTGGTTCATATTCAGCCGCTGTCGACCAACACCCCCAGGTCCCTCTCTGCTGAGCAGCTCTCCAGCCACTCCTCCCCAAGCCTGTCACGCTGCCATGGAAAATGAGAGATGCTACCAGGCACTGCACAGTGTCATCCTGCCTTGCTGCAGTTGCTTCCTAGGAAAGCACGGAAGGACATGAAACCACTCATAAGCATGCAGGATATGTTGTATGTGCAAATTTCATGTAAGCTTCAGAGCTTAAAAGCTTATATAACTTTTTTTACTTGCACAGAAAACGTAGTCTCTGATTTTTGTTGGATAAAGCATTTGCAGTGAATATTGAGTAACAATATAGAGACCTGTTGAGAGTTTCCAAACTTCATCCCAGAGGTCGTCACACTTCAGTAACGAGTGAACGAATAAAATGAACTTGAAAAGCTCCATTTGATTCTCTGGAGAAAAGGATAAATCTGTCATTAGCAGAAATGAGTGTGCTAATTGTTTGCTTAAATATTCTTTTCCTGAACACTTTGTCTTACGACTGATGTAGAAGTCATTTAGTCAATGTTACACAATTCAAATTAAATTTGAAATGAGCCTTCAAATTCAAGAACAGAATAGGCAACTCCTAGATTCATCTTTTCCTCTGGATGCCAAATTACTCTTGCTACTAGTTGTTGCTCTGTTCCTTGCAGTTTAATCCTTTCCAGCCTTGGCAGTTTCCAAAGCTGCGGTTTTTCTGGTGTAACTCATTTAAAGGAATTGTTTGTTGGAATGACATCGTCTGTAATGGCTTTGTGTGTTATCTCCTGCTCAGACTGCAGCGTAGATTAATTGTTCCAGCCTTTTATTTGGGTACTGTGCACATTTAGACTTCTGTAACATACGTTGTTCTCCCCATAGGACAATCTGTAATCTCAGTGTGGGCTCTCATCTTGGAGGCATCTCTTCATAGTGTCTGAGCATCCAAGCATTGCATGAGTCTTTAAGAGGAGAGTTTTTGAATGTTTGGGCTAGGTTCCTCTAAAAAGGTACTTTTAGCCATTTAAATCTCAAGAAGATGACAAAAAGTAAGACCGTAGGTGTGTGCACAAAGCTAGTCCCCCTTCTCTTGATTTATTTCATTGCCTAGCTAATGTACATTGCCTCTTTTCCACAATGGATACCTGTGTATCATCGTGTACTTTCTCATACTTATTTCCTTGTCTACATAAACCACCAGACCTTTGGGCTTTTGGTTTAAGCATTCTTATCTGAAGCTTGAATATTAGTGATTGCAATACTCATTAATATCCATCGTCTCTGCAGTGGAGTCTGCTTTGAGGGTGGTTTAGGTAATTAATCAGATCACCATCTCCAGAACCTAGTGAAAGAAGGCTTATATCTCCTCAGGCTGGTGAAGGGAAATATAGTTCTGGACCAAAATCAGGTTTGACTGCTTATTTGGCAAACTTGGGTCCTCAGCTGTGCCTTGTAATGCATGTGGGAGCATCTTGCACTTTCCCTAGAGCCAATTTGACTGCTCTGAAGCCTGTTTGGTTCTTTCTGTGTGATGTTTGCTGATATGACAAAAAGCCTAAAGCTGTTGCTTCATAAATATATTCTTAAAAACCTTAGGGGGGGGAGATGTTCCTTTTTATATCTACCTTTCTTAATGTGTTAAGCCCTTATCTACATGATCTTGACCTCTTGGAGCGTGTGGTCCCTGGCAGTCTGACTGTGCTGCCCGTTTCCTCCATCACAGCTCTGTGACGTGAACAACTTTGAGTCATTCAAGAACCAGAGCTGATGTGGATTTGCAGTAATCATAGAATGGTTAGGATTGGAAGG
>NW_010337338.1:0-568 GCF_000700745.2 Antrostomus carolinensis | reverse complement strand
GCTCTGGCCCAGCTCACACCAGGACAGCCAGTTCACCTCCCGCCTGGCACCCAGCGTGCCGCCGCCTCGGTACTGGGATCTCTCTGCCAGATGGTAAATGACACACAAGTGTTTACACGCAGGCAGGAAAGCAGCAGACAGGAACAATCTGTTCTCTGCCAGGAGTTTTCTAAACTCACCCGATGAGGAGGGTTCTGCCCGTGAAAGGGGGGATCGCTGGGAGCAGAGGAGGGGATGGAGGGGAACTGATGGGACCTGAGCCTGGACGGGGGGCAGCTCTGGAATTAAAAAACATGGATTAAAATGGGGGTGAGGGGAGCCCCGTGGGAAAAGGGGAGCTGTGGAGGGAGGAGGAGCCCCACCAGGGTGGGAGAGGGATGTGGGGACCCAAAGGAGATGGGGGGAGCCCCACGAAGGTCAGAAGGGGCCGTGGGGGTCCCACGGGGGATAGGGGAGCCCCACGAGGGTGGAAGGGTCCATGGGAGGTCTCACAGGGGATGGGGGAGCCCCACAAAGGTCAGAGGGAGCCGTGGGGGGTTCCCACGGGTGATTGGGGAGCCCCATGAGG
>NW_010337337.1:0-688 GCF_000700745.2 Antrostomus carolinensis | reverse complement strand
TAGCTGGTTTTTAGCTGGTTTTCAGCCCTTTGAACTGGTTTTTAACTGGTTTTTAGCTCTTTTAGCTGGTTTTCAGCTAAGTCTTAGCTCTTTTTTCTGTCTTTTAACTGGTTTTCATCCCATTTAGCTGTTTTTCAGCTGTTTTTCATCCCTTTTTGCTGGTTTTCAACTGGTTTTCAGCCCTTTTAGTTGGTGTTTACCCGGTTTTTAGCTGGTTTTCAGCCCTTTTAGTTGGTGTTCAGCTGTTTTTTTAGCCCTTTTAGCTGGTTTTCAGCCCTTTTAACTGGTATTTAGCTGGATTTTAGATGGTTTCAGCCCTTTTAGCTGGTTTTCAGCTAATTTTTACCCCTTTTAGCTGGTTTTTAGCTGGTTTTAGCCCTTTTAGCTGGTTTTCAGCCCTTTTAACTGGTATTTAGCTGGATTTTAGATGGTTTCAGCCCTTTTAGCTGGTTTTCAGCTAATTTTTACCCCTTTTAGTTGGTTTTTAGCTGGTTTTCAGCCCTTTCAGCTGGTTTTCAGGTGTTTTTCAGCCCTTTTAGCTGCTTTTTAGCCTTTTTTAGTTGGTTTTCAGCCAGTTTTTAGCCCATTTAGCTGGTTTTTAACTGGTTTGCAGCCCTTTTAATTGGATTTCAGACATTTTTCATCCCTTTCAGCCTGTTTTTAACTGGTTTTCAGCCCTTTTAGCTGG
>NW_010337336.1:23749-34957 GCF_000700745.2 Antrostomus carolinensis | reverse complement strand
TGTGATTCTGTGATTCTGTAAAGTCAGCATGAAGCTGATGCTGCCTGTTCTACCAGGGAAGTGTACTCAGTGACTCAGGGCAT
Source organism: Antrostomus carolinensis (assembly GCF_000700745.2). NCBI lineage: Eukaryota > Metazoa > Chordata > Aves > Caprimulgiformes > Caprimulgidae > Antrostomus > Antrostomus carolinensis. The sequence goes on along the minus strand of NW_010337336.1, from coordinate 34,874 downwards.
GCTCCTAGTCCTAATTTCCCACAACTAGACCACAGGCATCCCATTTCACCGGGGGGTAAAAATATGGAGAAGAAAGTGAGGCAATCTGTGGTCATACAACAGCATCTCTCAAGGCTGTCCTATCAGTCCCTGCAGGTGAAGCTGCATGCACTCCATGTATGCTGGGTACTGTGTACTCACATGTATAAGCAAAAGTATTTCTGTTGCTTATTTGCTCTGCTGACCACCTCCACATGTCTCCTAGCACAACAGCTGACCAGGGCTGCAGGTGGGTAAGAGAGATGCTTACACATGAATCAGTACATCTTTGAAAGCTGCAACATCCCAGGACTGTCCTACAGATATGGATATCCAGGGCCAAATCCTGCACTGGGAGGAATGGACAAGGTTTCTCTGACATCAACAGGGCTGTGTGTCCTGAGCCACAGTGCGTGCTTGGCTCACTCTCTATGGCCTCAATCAGTCAAAGGGCTTGTACAGTGGTGTAAAAGAAGCATTGATGGAGTTTAACATAAAAGGTAGAATCAGGCTGACCATTTAAATCCAGCAGGTCACTGATTCTTTTGTGTTGATCTGAACTGGCATAATCAAAATCTGGCTGGGTTCCACTTGCGGTCTCTCCATCACATGTTACTCTGAATTTCTCTGCATTCAGAGAACACTCCCACCCCCTCCTGCCCTGCTCTCTGGAGGAACAGTTAGTTTGAATACTAAGATCCCTTTTAACAACATTCTCTCAGAAATCCTAAATGCCAGAGACTGCACATCAGCACGTACAATCTCAGTCATTCACACACACACATCAGTGATTTTTCCCATCCCTGATACATCAGTGCTGTTTACAAATTAATACTTACATATACTTCTGCCCTTTAAAAAAAAAATGTAGCATAGTGTGACTGCAGTGACAGCCCTGCCTAACTACAGAAGCTGTATTCCAGAGATACTACTGCCAAGGGGTGAGCTTGCCTGTAAATAAGAGGCTTGTACAGCCCATGGGCATGGTTTCAAGCCAGTGTTTGCCTAAGAAGTCCCTTAGGTTTTATAAAGCAGGTAATGGAAGGGATGTTTTGTGTGTTTTGTGTTCCATATTTCAGGTTTATTATTACCAAAGGACAGAAACCTCCCCTCATATCACTAATCTTTGTCAAAATGTCGTGGCCACCACCATTAAAAACACTGATACCAAATTTATTGCTGGAGTCTGGAAAAAATGCCATTCCAGTGGTATCCATTTCTACCATGCCTGTCCAGACCTTTTCCTGGAGCTGGTTTCTGCTGCCTCAGGGGAGGCAGTGCAGTTGTGCTGGTGTATGTCAGGCAACAGAGATCCTGCAGTGAGGTTGGTTCTTCTGAATATTTGGCCTCAGCAAGTGTTTTGCAAAAGAGAAGAAAATCAGGGAAAAAATTTTCTAAAATAATCCTGGAAAATAATCTCCAAAAACCTACAATACTACTGAGGACCTCATGGAGTTCTTTGAACATCGATTTTGCAGACAGGCCCTCTGACTTCTATATCTGATCAATGCAGTAGCAGATATCTTTGAAAACTGGAGGTTTCTCCTCTATAAATGATTACCAGAAATGATGCAATGTTCAGAGAAGTGTCTGTGCTATTTCTCTTTTTAATTTATTTTAAATTAGATGTCACTAGACTCTGGCCCTGTCCTGATTTTGCTAGGATAGAGTTAATTTTCTTTTCAGTAATTAGAATAGCTGCATTTTAGTTTCAGTGTTTCAGTTCAGACTTATTATGGGTGAATCCACCTAAACCACCACAGGCCCACATGTTCAGCTTCACATGTTCTGATCTCCATGCTTATAGCTCTGTGTGGGGCTGGAGAAGCTGTTCCAGCTGCAGACAGTGGGAACAGTGGGAAGGGAAGGCAGCGAGTGCTAGCCAGACTGCCACAGAAAGCAGTTTGGGATGATAAGTAAATTAGCTAATGCTTCTGTAAGATGATCAGTGGCAAAACAGAACTGACAAATGCACTGCTATGGTGGTAACAGTAGTAACTTGGTTGTGATAACTCTATGTGGATCTCTCAAAACTACTTTCCCACACTGCTTGCAATACCAGGGAAATAGCAGTTTATCAGTGGCTTCTAGTCCTCTTAGATTTCTGAAGTTTTCTCCACAGCTATAAGAATTTCTGATGCTTCTCCTTATTGATATCTCCCCTGCAGAAGAATGTCATCTGGCAAGACACACCAAACAATTTGGCTGGTCCTAGAGCAGGGCACCACAGAATAGGCAGGACTGAGCCCCTTAAAAGACTCCTGTCAGCTGCACTGGGACCTGTGCCTGCTTGCGTCAGCACTTAATTAGCCCTAAAAAAAAGCCTAATGATGGGCTGGATTTGTTCTTAATACGACTCTCTTGACTTCAGTGAAGTTTCCCTTGCAGTGAACTTGTCCTGACACACTCACATTGTGCAGCCAAGCACAGCAGCAAAGGCTGTGGCTGGCAGGCTGCAATCAAATCCCACTTTAAGTAATCCAGCCAGCCTGCTGCCCGGGGTTTGGAGCAAGGAGAGAGGCAGCGCGCCAAGGCATCTCCTGCAGAACTGGATTCTTCCCTGCTATTTAGTTTTGCTGATGCTCACAAATGAATCTTTAATTTCTACTGTTTGGGGCTACTTCACTGTGTTCAAAGCTCAGGGTGGCTTCTGATTAACAGCAAGATCACCATCCATGGAGCTCAACATTCAGTCTGCTGCAGTGTTTGCTGCGGTCACAACCAGCACTGGGACCGCTGTGAAGGAGTTTGCGCTGGCTCCAACCCGGGTGTCATTTGCACCAGTGGCTTTGGGAGGCACTAGTGCTCTCCTCTGCATGGCAAGACTGTGTTTCTCCCGAGTGTGGCAGTTCCTGCCTTAGCAACACGAGAAGGACAAGCAGTCTGTTCCAGTTTGTCAAGCAGATGCTGAGCAAGAGATGTAAAGTCATTTACTTCTCTAGAAAATTCCAGCATGAGGAAGGAAAAAGAACATAAGCCCTTCTGGGATGATCACACTTCTATCCCAGAGCAGTGACTAGAATCATTAGCCATTTGAACCTCAAATTCCTGTAGGATGTTGCTGGGAAGAAATAAAAGTGTACTACATGATGTTATGCCTTGTGACAGGACACTTGGTGTAGAAACTGTAGGGAATAGACAGGCATGAATCTACTGTAGGCCTGGCATGAATTTTCCTATTTCTTGTACAATGCTGGAAGAAATCACCCCACTGTGATTTGTTAAAGCTGGGGAATAAGACCACTTCACCTCCCTGCTAAAATTCCTTTCAGAATTTCCCATGAATAAGCTTCTTCCTTTCCTCTGAAAAACTGTGACCAGTTCTCTCCTTACCCTTAAGAAAGGGAAGCTGGCATTGCCAAAGTACAAAATTATGGACTTTGCTTTTGGACTTTTGATGAAAAAAAAAAAGGGGAACATTTTTCACCAGAAGATAAGTACTTCCATAGGTTGAAGATACTTGTGAGAGCTTGCACCTTCCCCCTGCCAAGGAATAAGCCCTCCCCTGTTGCTTCTCCCTCCCCGCTTCCAATTAGTACCAATAGCAAAACTTATCAACAAAGAACCACAACATTCTCTGAACAGCCCAGCTGGTACCCCAGTCAGAATAGACAGACTTGGTCAAGTGAGGTTTCTCTTTGGTGACAGAGTGATTCCTTGTCTTTGTTTCCCAACAGAGACAGACTCGGAGACTGTGTAATCTCAATGGTTCCCTAGTTGCTGTGATTGCAGAGGGACTAGGTTTGGTCACTTTGAGGCTCCCTCCAGGTCTGTGTTCCTTTTTCCGTTGCTGGGAAACCTCAGATTTGAAAACTGATTTGGGAAACTGAGCCAAATTGTAGCAATGGGCATCTAAAACCTACTCCTGAATTTTTGACAGCACTCTACAAATACTCTGCCTTGCATGAACCACAAGTCTTGACTGAGACACCACTCAATCCACTCTGCTATGTCTGATTTGCATTCAGATTTTCTGTGCCCTGTTTGTTTTTCATGAATGCACCAGAGTAGTCAGTGTGCATCACCATACAGCAGTCGCTGTATCTTGGAGCCTCTGATTTAGAAAAAGCCAGTAAAATATCTTTTGATCACTGGGCTGAGCTCAGATGTGTTTTGTTCTAATAAATTGTGCTTATTTTTTTCTTCATTTTCATTTTTTATTATTCAAAATTAAATTTAGCTGTGGTTGAATAGACTGACTCTATAGCTGGTAGAAATGTCACTCTCCCTCATTGCAGGTACAAAGATGAAGCTGTATAGTAGCTCAGTAATAACTCTATGCTTCTAGATAAAGACAATTGTGATTTACAATGTTGTAAAGCTTGAAAGCTCTCAACATAACAAGCTAACGGTGAAATGTTAGAGGTAAGGGCTGCTGAAGGAGGGCAAGAAACAGAAAGCCTGCTCTACTGAGTCTGTTCACCCTGTCTCCAGCCATTGTTCTAGCCCTGGCATTTCCAGATAGGTCCCAAATGATCACAAGCCACCTCAAAGGTGAGTCTGGTTTACAACATAAATGCTGAACTGTGACAGGAAATAGTAATGATAACACCTCAGACGAAGCAGGTGTTATTTCACTCTGAGACTATGGTACCAAGAACTGATCAGACAAGTAAAATAATGAATCTGGAAACGTGTGGAGGAACTAAGAGCTGCTTAGACTAGTAGGGTCACAAATCTGGAAATGTGTGAAGGCAGAAGTAGTCCTTCCAGGTGGGGTCTTAGCCTGGATGGAAACATGCAGCTCTCTGGGCAGACATCAGCCAAAATACCTGCCTAAAAATGCCACCGGCACCACTGCCAGCAAGGGCACTGGCCACTAAGAGAGCTAATGGCTGATACAAGTAGCAACATCCAGATACACAGCAAAGGCTTCTGTCTGGAGGAGAAAAAATGTTACCTTCTACATCCTATGGACCAGAAAGAATGGAGATATGTTAAAATGCAAAAAGATTGATTGTAGTTTTATTGTTGTTGTTGTTCTGGGAGTGGTCTTTCAGAGGAGATGAACTCCAGGGCTGGCTATTTCTCATGGTAGTCCTGTACCCCCTGGTGATTGCCCTCTGGCAATCCCAGCCCAGTTAGCAGGGATTACACACCACCATTTCCCAGTGCAACTGAGCAAGATCAGGGGTGTGATTGCTACGGGAAGTCCTAGGGGGATGACTTCACCAGTCCTTCTTAAATTAAAATCATAGATAGTGGAGGAAAACAAGTCTGGACTAGAACATAAAAAGCAGCGGGACTAAATGAGCTCCAGAAGAAAGAAAAAAATCTTTCATTTGTCTAAAATTACAATCAGAAGGAGAAATGGCAACAAGTTTTTCAGGATAATGAATATGCTTTGTTGCAGTCTGAGGCAAGTAGAAATGATGGCTACATCTGTTTGGTGAATGGTCTCCCACAAATAGTTCTTGAGCATTCATGCAGGTTTGAGATGTTGGAAAACTTCCTGGCCAGCTGCAGGTTTGCAACAGTTTGGACTCCTTTCTGCTTCCATACCTCTGTCAGATTTTCCCACTGGGCCAGCCCGAGGATGTGAGGAGACCACAGCTAAGCTGGAAGTGGGCTATGAGACCACCTACTATGAGACTTCACCTACTGATGCAGAGGAGATTGCTGGTTCAGTGCATCCAAATTTCTCTGCTGTGGGTAAAAGAATCCCTCTGCTCTTTTATCCTCCATGGTGATAGAGAGGAAGCTATCCACCACTGTACATCTGTACTGCAGCATCAGCAGGCCTGGCTGAGGTTGAGATGGTCACATACCATATTTAACTAGTGACTTACTTTTGCGATCGTTTTATTACATAAGAGTCATCAACTGAAAGGCTGCAGAACTGAGGTTATTTGACAGACCTGACATCTCCCACTAAGGATGCAAGAGAGAGAAGATTTCCTGGCTACACATGCACATCCTCTGCCAAAGACTTATACAGCCAGCACTGTCTTATGATTACAACTTTCTTTGAGAGAAAATATATTCTAACAAGCAGCCCTTAATCCTTCAACTACTGCTACAAAGCAGCCTTAGAATAAGAGTTCCTGCAGTATAACACTTTTGAAATATATGTGCCAGGAGTGATAAAAAACCTCTTTTATATTTGGAAAACAAATCTGTTTCAGTTGGGTGCACTCAGACATTCCTTCTGATTTGTTTAATGTGTGTCTTCTGTCCATTCTGTCTGAACAGAGACCAACTTAATGAAGCCCAAAGATGTAAAGCTTTTAAATCTTTTTGTGATGTTGTGGATGAAGCAAAAGCAAAACTGCTGTGGGGTGGTGAGCATGAGACAACAGAAATAACAAGGATATGTGCCTTGATTTATTGTATAGCAGCCATATGGCAAGGTTTGTAGATTCTGAACAGATAGCAGAACTCTCTCAGAAGATGTCACACAAGAAATCCATGAGGAATCCTTACAGTAAAGAGACAGGTGGCCAAGAGCTGCCCGCCACACATGCTGCTGTCAGAATGGAAATACACCCGTACCAGAGTTGCAGCTTCTCTGCCCCACAGTAGCAACCAGTTCCTGCCTGCCTCATGTGGCATCGCTTCCTTTAGGAAAGAGCTTTTCTTTCTGCTGCACATTACTGCTCTCTGGTTTGAGTCATCTCCAGGGCAGAGAAAAACTGGCGAAGCTGGCAGCACCTTCAGCTGAAAGCACTGAATACCTTCCTCATCTTTAGGCAATGAGTTTTGTCATCTCCTGCCCTATCGGCATAATTTCTTGATACGCAGAGAAACTTCATTTATTGACTTGTCTTGGGGGTTGAATATTTTCATGTTCCTGGAACAAGATAAACCCAACCTATATATTAACATTTATTTGGGTGCAAAAATAGTCTCTTCACACCCAATGACCTGTGCTCTTCCCCACCCTCAGACAGAAGCCTCACCCAAAATACAATTTGCGTTCATTGCCCTGCCAATCTACAGAGGCTTGTTGGACTGGGGGAGGATTTGATGGTCAAAGGCAGGGCTTTCAGTAATACTTTTGTTTCCCCAATGGGCAGGTCTAGTGGAGATACTTTGCTTGATCTCTTCTGTGATGACAAACTGGCAGAGAGGGGCTCTGTAAGGCAGAATGGGTCAGGTCCCAAAGGTTTCTTAGGTCAAAGTCAGCGATCAAACCACTAGTGAACTGGAAACCAGTGCATTTTATTGAGTCATGACAGGCTACAGCAAAACTACGTTTGTCAGACATGGCTTTATTGCCACCCACAGACTGGGTGTCTCTGCTGAGATCAAGCTTAATGTCAGAAAAGGTGTAGTACAAAAGTACTTTGACAGATGGGCAGTGCCCAACAGACCTTGCAGTCCTAACAGATGAAGATGGGAGGAAGAAAGGATTTTTGTCTCTATGCTATAGACAAACAATGGAATAAGTGTACCTCCAAACTGTACACTGCCACTCAGGGCCCTGAACCAACTAGCAGTGTATACCAAAAATCACCATTTCGACAGGCAAGGGCAGCACCCTACAACATTGCCTTGAGCTAGCACACCTCTCATCCTGACTTACCAGACCTGTGCTCTGTGAGTACAGCTAGATTGCTTCCAGACTGAGATTGGTGATTACGCAGACAGTTTGGCTCTCCACCCCCTGGTTTCTTTGAATTTCTTTGCATTAGAGTTAGCATGGCCAAGTCAACATCTACGCTAGAACATTCACCTGTTACTATGTGAATAGCCTGTAAGAACCAGAATTTAATCCTGGGTCTTCCATCCACTATCTAGCTGAAGGTAAGCTTTCAAGTTGGCCTCTGGTAAAGGGACTTAAATATGGACTTGACAGAGGGGAATATCTAGTTGCAACCATTTCACCATCTACTTGTTTTAGATTGAGGGAGATTAAAATTTCCTGCTGGCAATAGCTGGGCAAGAAAACTGTCATGCTTCTTTAGCAATCACTGCGATAACATTAGATAAATAGATTTCATTGTTCAGCATCATCCATCACTACATAAGTCACTCAAAGAATTCTGATATAAAGAGATGAAGAAACAACTTCAGAGAAAAAGTTGATTTTCCTCAAAGTTCAAAATCCTTTCAGAAATTTGAGGGAATTTCCTAGATGGTCTTCTATAGATTCCTTTCATATTCCTAAAAAATCTTTTATATACCATCTTTCATCCATATGTACCTCAGAGTATGTCTCTTCAATATTGACACTAATTTTTACCCACAGGTTTCAGGAAGGGCTAATGATTTGGGATGCGCCCATGCTAAGGACCCCACCTTGACATACCTGGAAATGTTGAAAAATATTTATGCTGCCTAAACTCCACCATCCATCACTTCCAAATCTGAATGATTAGAGGACCCCTGTTCAGCCTCTACTCTGCTCCATTAACCTGAGAGTCAGACAACTCCTAAGCTTCAATTTACACTATGCACTCAGTCATGCAATGTCAAAGGGCACCATTTAAGATAGTCACGCTACTGTGGAGGATTCCTTTTATCTTTGTACTTTTCTACAGCTGCAATCTGAGGCAATTAAAGAACGTGACTCAGGACATGTCTACACAATGCAGTGCAATGCAGAGATTTTCAGTCTATCACTGATTCATCCTATAGTGGAAACTGCCTTGACTCACAGGAGTTACTACAAAAAATGAGATTATGAACAGCTTCCAGAGCTGAACTTTCTGTTACAATAGTTTGGATCTTTCAGTGCCATCAAAGTACCAGAGATTATGTTAGCTAACTGGGAAGAGTTAAAATCTTTTTATGCACGGACAAACATTTAAAAGGCACCTTTTTGTAATTCCTAGTTAAATGCTGCCTGAAAGAACAACAGATACCTGATAGAAATGGAAAGCCTTCCATTTTTAAGTGTCAGGTAATCAGGATACTTCACTTCTGCCCATCTTAAAAATACATGGAAGAAGCTTGGTTTTCAGAGACCATCAGGAGCTCAGCACTTCAGTGTCTTGAAATGGAGGCAGTCAGAATAACTACTCACTTTCGAGAATCTGAACAATTAAAAGTAGGACTCTCCTGTTGTCTGCAGTTAACTAATGACACAGGCAAACTGAACAGTTTGGGACAACATTTTCCATAGGATTATGAGCCTCAGGTTTGGTTTTCCTTGTGCACTCCAACCAGAACACTGGTCATTTAAAAGAAACTCCCCCAAAACGAGACAAGAATTCTATTTGGTCTGTATTTTAATATTCTAGTTAGAGGTTAGTATTCTCTCTCTTTAAAAAAAAAAAGGTCTTGGGATTGGTGGTGGACAAGAAGCTCAACATAAGCCAGCAATGTGCGATTGCAGCCCAGAAGGCAAATCATATCCTGTGCTGCATCAAAAGTAGCGTGGCCAGCAGGTTGAGGGAGGTGATTCTGCCCCTCTACTCTGCTCTCGTAAGGTCCCACCTGGAGTACTGTGTCCAGTTCTGGAGCCCCCAACAGGACCTGTTAGAATGAGTCCAGAGGAGGGTCATGAGGATGGTCCGAGGGCTGGAGCACCTCTCCTATGAAGACAGGCTGAGAGAGTTGGGGCTGTTCAGCCTGGAAAAGAGAAGGCTCAGGGGAGACCTTATAGCAGCCTTCTAGTACCTGAAAGGGCTACAAGAAAGCTGGGGAGGGACTTTTTATAAAGGCAGTTAATGACAGAACAAGGGGAAATGGCTTTAAGCTGAAAGAGGGTAGGTTTAGATTAGATATTAGGAAGAAATTCTTCACTGTAAAGGTGGTCAGACACTGGAACAGGTTGCCCAGAGAAGTTATGGATGCCCCCTCCCTGGAAGTGTTTAAGGCCAGGTTGGATGAGGCTTTGAGCAACCTGCTCTAGTGGAAGGTGTCCCTGCTGATGGCAGGGGGGTTGGGACTAGATGACCTTTAAGGTCCCTTCCAACCCAAACCATTCTATGATTCTATAATTTGCTGCGGGGAAGTGCATTTGTCAAAACTGTGCTTTTAGACACTGTGTCTGTCCAACTTAATGAAGAAACAGACTTCTGGCCAGAATACAGTTTGGTCAGATCCCTGTAACTGAATTTCCTATTCTAGCTATGTTAAGTGCATGCAGCAAGCTCCAGGCAAACTGTATGGGAGCAATACAGCATTTACCTAGCACCAAAGTGTTGCTAGGGATTAAACAGTTAATTTACAAGGAACCAGATCTGGCATCCTGCTTCCTCTTCACAGTGAAGCTGCTGCCCCAACACCACTGGGCATAGAAAGTTAGGAGAATGACAGTATCCAGTTCAGATATGGACTTAGAACCACGTGAAAGGCGTATTGGAACAGCAACCAGTGTGGCAGTAGGAAAGGAAATCAAGTTGCAAACTTGGAGTTGGAAAAATGATTGTGGAGAATCTGCAAAGGCAGAACCAGGTGAGGTAAAGAGATCCTGGGCAGAGAGTAAGAAAAGCACATGTAGGGGTAGAAGTCCAAGAAGCAAGGACAGGATCTGGGAGACGAACCTGGAACTGGTAAGATGGCAGGAAGCAGCAGCCTGGGACAGAGTGAAGGGAATGGTAGGATATCTCAGGCACACAGAAGCTGGAAGAAAGTGCTGTGCTCTGCTCCTAGAAAGCAGTGGCAAAAGCAATAGCAAAATGACATTTAAGTGCATTTTTGTGTATTATTTATCCAACAACATAATGGTTTTCAATATTCTGTTTTTCTCTTTTACATATAGTTTTGATATTTTCTGCAGGTTTCTTAAATATTTGTCTCCAGGCTAAAATAACATACTCCAAATGAGCAAAAATGCTTAGTTGACTATAGCTCCTGTAACTGATTTTTTTCATTCCTCCCCTTCCAAATCAGATAAGCCTTTCTGTTTGTGATATTGAACTCTGCTGATTGTATACTATGAACACCCAATCTTTTGAAAACCTTTTGCCTTGTCACCTTAAGTATAGTCTGTACTTTGGTAACAGAAGTACAACTGTATGTTTGCCTTAAGTGAATGTGCGTGCATATTACAAGCACTACAGATCTCTGTACCACTGTTCTATAGTCTTCCTTATCTAATATATCCATAAATCTGTGTCATCTGCACACCCCATCAGTCATGATTTTATGGTATCTTCCACATCATTGCTCAGAATATTAAACAGCGTACGCCCAAGAACTGAGCCTAAGCTACACA
>NW_010337336.1:19328-23727 GCF_000700745.2 Antrostomus carolinensis | reverse complement strand
GTAGGGAAACACACCCAGACCATAATAATCCCTTGTTTATAGTTACCCTCTGGGGTTTAGCAAATAATAGAGCTGGAAAAGGAACTACCCAATAATTAAAATTTGTTCTCACAAAAACATTTTGCATAGCGCATAGAACGCGGCTTTGCTAGAGAATTGCATTTACTTCATACTCTACCGGCTGCCAGGTAGGGACCAGGTATCTATACTTACAATGTTTATTCAGGTATTCACAGTGTGTGAATTATCATGCAAAGAAATATTAGATATCAGACGTACAGCAGCAGGGCATCTCTTTGAAGACGTCCTTAGACATCTCTTCCACAGCCTAAGGCAGCAGAAAGTCTTTAAAGGACCACAGGACAGTTCGACAGTGGCCGGCATCTGCAGCACTGGGATTATCCAGGCATCAGAGCAGACTGGCCCTAATGGATGTCCCCTCCCCAAGCTCTTATCATTGTTTCATTTTAGGCAGATTTCTCAGTGTCTAGTGGTCTCCAGAGATAACAGAGGTGACAAAAATGAGCAGGAGAAGCATCAAACAAGCAGACTAGAGAAATCATTGTCTTTCCTTCATTACTGTCTGCAGTTTTGATGCCAAGGAGTTTGACTCCATGGATTTTGCTTCAGTCTTTTACAGAGAGAAAGTTATTTGTGAAATTCAGCCCTAAAGTTTGGAGGAAAAAGAAGAGAAGACTGTGCCTAAAGATATGCACAAGTGCAGAAACAAAAACATTTGCCAAACATTGAGGAGGTTTATCCTCAGTTTCATAGCATCCCAGGGCTGGAGTCTGCAAAATGTTCAAGAAAGCTCAAAAGTGCTTGAGGCCTTGGCTTGGCTCACTGAGATCAACAGGTCAAAACACAGGCCTGCCAGAAGGTGTTCTTAAATATCTCATTGAACTGGGTCTGAATGGCAAAAGATTGGACTTGATCTTATCCAATTCTCAGGAAATTAATCAAAAGGCAAAGGTCATGATAGGCGGCTGTTTGACTTAACCTTTGGAAACTACCTATGCTTTTCAGGCCTATGCAAGCCTAATACCAACGTTAAAATCTAGAGGGATAACTGAAACAATAATACTTTTCTCAATTTACTTATTTTATCTGCAGATATCAAAGCAGCTGACAGCTTTGCACAAATGTCAGGATGAAGCAGCTTGCGATGAAGAACTAATCCAGCAGGTCCCCAAAGAGCACACACCAGACTCCAGCCAGCTACGTGCTCTGCTGTCATGGTAAATACCAAAGCTGACTCTTTTAAACACCAGTTGTGGTGAAGATGGAGTTTGGACTCAAGGAAATTGTCACCGCCATGCTGCTTGCTCAACAACTGACTTCCCCACACATCAAAATCAGACCAGGCACCAGAAAGGAAACTAAAGAACGACTCCAGCATGAACAGAAAATTGCTATGGCGTTACTGCATGATCCCCTGATTGCATAAGCCCCACGGGGGACTGTGTAACAGCTAAAACAATCTCAACCTGGAGAATCTCCTGCTGTGAGGAGACAGGAGGTGTGAGACATTGGGGATCTGCCTGCCATGGCTTCCATCTGTACCAGTGTCTTCCCTGTCAGCAGGGGCACCGCTCCAGCAGCCCCCCTGACCAGCTGTAGCACCAGCCCCTCACACACCAGCTACTGAGCCAGCTGGAACCAGCTCTGACGAGCCCAGGGCAGTTGCCCACATGCCAGGCTGAGGCATGAGCCTACACGTGAGGTCAGGATGAGGCCCAATAAAGGAAACTGTGGTCAGACACAGCCTGGGGTGGCTGGTGCTCTGGGGACAAGCCAGGACATCCACCCGCAGGGCCAGCAGCCAGGCTGGGCAGGGCTGTGACAAGGCCAGAGCGTGGCCCCAGGCTGGGCTGAAATGGGGCTGCTGGGCAGAGTTTGTGGGTGGAGGCCCCAGATGAGGCTGGTCAGGACTGGTAAGATCTCTTAGTGAACTCAGTATAACCCTGAGGTTATGCTCAACACTGATTGCCTTGCTTTTTAGTTCAGGTTTTAAGTACTAAAACATAACTCAGTACTTACCACCAGCTTCTGTTACCTGCATCTCAGCCCGCTGACAGGCACAGGGGGGTTGAACAAGACCAGCTGTCTCAGGGGTTTACCATGGTGAGTCCCAAAAAGGATCTGCCATCATCTCACCAAAAGCACATTTGCATCTACAAAAGCCAGGGGAAACTTGGCAGTGTCTCAGCTATTTGCCTTCCAGGGAGAAGCCTCACCCTTCACTGCACTTTGCAGTACACAGTTTTTTCTTTCCTAGATGGTTGACACAATTAGACCACCTTCATGTCTTAAAGATTGCTCATCTGTTCGTGTACCCCTAACCTCCATCACTGCCACTGTTTGACTTCAGTTAAACTTTGGTGTTTTACAAATCATGTGAGTGCTCTAGTCCCTGAGCTAACCAGAGCATTTCATTCACATTTTTCTTCTTTGGACCTGCTAATTTTCTGTGAAAAATTAAATACACCCTGGGCCAGAAAGATAGGCTGACTCATGCGGGATGTGGGAGACCAAGGTCCACACAGAGCAGACGTTTGAGATAAAGGCCAGGTTCTCTTTTCACTCTGTGACCTCTGGTAAGGCCTGTCATTGCATACTCTTCCAGCCTGGGAAATGGGAACAAACCAACAGCTCTGAAACCTGAGCCTGGGCAAAAAGTTTCAGAAATAAGGAGCAAACCCATGTGGCTTCACTGAGGGACTGCAACTAGAGTAATTTATTGCACCTGGTCCTTCGAGCACAGCAGTCTGGAAACCTGTTCCTAGCTGTCTGCATGAAAAGAGAGCCTAGAGCAATGCTTTACAGCCTGTGGTTGCTTAAAAGATTTTTCTAAGTATATTATCATATTATTTTCTTTATTTTATTCATCTTCTGGATTTACATGTTAACACAAGGCAATAGAAGAACTGTGGGATAAAAGGAAAGCTATTTTCCACAGTAAAATCTTAACTTATTAGTATATATAATTGTATTTAGGGTTTTGTTTTTTTTTTTTAATAAAGCTTTTCTCACAGATTATCCTCTGCTATACTACTTGTATAGCAGGCCTAAAATAAAAAGAATTTGTCAGGACTTGGGAGTGTCATATACTCCATCCCTAAAAGGCTTATTCAAAACTACAGGGAAGATTTACAGGTTTGCCTCCCTTGGAAGCCCTGTACTTACAACATCAACAGTGTGAAGGGAATTGCCTCTGCTTCTGTTTCCCAGCTTTGCTCACATGTTTCTCTGTCATTGCTAATTATCCCATTTTGATCCTACTCTTAAGAAATTGTTTTCATAAACCTAAACTTGTGGAGTTAAGTGGATATTTTTGACTCATGGATGATGTTTTGCTTAAAAATAAAGAAGGGAGATAAACATTCTTCTTCTTTGAAAACCTGAAAATATAACCTGATTTTGACCTGGAGGCTTGGAGTTCTTAGGGCAGCAAAGAAAAAGCTGAGATGTGAGCTTTGTGATTATTAAGCCATCACAAGATTATTTCTGAAGACTAACATGAATTTTTGACACTTACAGTTTTAAGCCCTGCTCATGGTACTGATGCACTATGTACCATTCAGGTAAATCCCAAGTTCTTTCTTGTCTGGTTTGACTTAAAAGAAAGGTCTATCTGCTCTGTATTGTGTTATTCCTGGTTAGAGCACATTTATAGGCACTTTTGCATGCATTCCTAAATGCAGGTATGAAGAGAAGCTCATTCCATGATGGGTATATGTTGCTAATTATATTAGAAAGTCTTCACAATGAACATGGTCAAACACAGGAATCGGAGAGGGAACCAGGCAGGTCATGGTATTTCTATCATGATTGGACAAGGCTCAATCCAACTCAATATAATTTTGAAGTTACTTAGGCTTTAAGCAGGGTGTGAATCAGGTGACTTTCAGGGTTCCCTTCCTCCTTTAATTATTGTATGATTCTGCAATTTGTATGCATTGCCATGGGCCTGTCCCACTGGGGAATGTTGGCTGATATAATTCCAGAAGATTCAAAACATTGCTGTAGTTTTGCTCATACAATTACACATGTGGGCATACTATGCTGAAATAAGGGTAGAATATTCTGATATTATTTATCTGCTTTGGAAACTATAGTATTATTCTTCAGTTTCCCTGTGCACAAAAAAAAAAAAGAGGGAAGAAGGAAGATTGTATGTGGCAAATGTATCTGTTCTCAATGAGGCATCACTGCAGGGGTCTAGTGAAAGTGTTTTCCAGATCTATATTGTTAAGAATGCAAAGTTTGCTTATTTTTGTAGAAGTTTTTAGATTTCTGGGATCATATATGATTTTAGTATAACAGTGATATATTTTATCTTTCTGAATCATGTTAATAGCCACTTATCTTCTTACTCTTATCGGTATAATACAAATCA
>NW_010337336.1:0-19195 GCF_000700745.2 Antrostomus carolinensis | reverse complement strand
CTCTTTCTTTCAGCAGTGAGAGGCTACTTAGAGTTCTACCTACTAAACTCTAAAACAACATATCCTGAGGCTTTCCTCTTGGGGCCATATCCACTGCTGTGGGCACTCTGTCTCAACAGATTATATAATATTTAAAGATTGAAAAGTAATTTCTTAAATTAGATCATGAAAGCAATTTATATGCATGTGTTCTATTTGATAATCATCATTTCACTTTATAGCAGCATGGTAGTTGGTATTCTTCATTTTTTTTTATCTATATGTGTTTGACTTTAACTATCCATGATTTTAAGATTTAGTGGCAAACAGAGAAGCTTGGAGGTGTGAAATGTGTAAAGTTTGAATTTTGACCAGCAGAACCCAAACCAAAGCATTTTAGCTTGATCAAAATACAATTATGATTTCTAGAATGTCATACCTTCAGCGGACTCAATCTGGTAGAAAATGTTATCCAACTGCCTTTGGCTTCTGGAAAAAGGAAATCACAGTCATACACTAAAAAAAAAAAAATCTCCTGTGGTCAGTTGTATTTCCTAAACTTTGTTTACACAAATTTTTATGTATATGTAAGTATGCAAACTCACCCAGATATCACCTGGAGTCCTAAATGCTTTGCTGATAAGGAACCATGCTTACCTCCTGAGACATAAGCCTTGTTTTCCTGCATAGCTCAAAACTCAACTACTCTTTTATAAATACAGTTTCCTCCAAAGCAAACAGCAGAATGCTGATCAGTCACTCTGAACCTGTCAATGACACAAGCGATCTTCATTTCAGTTTAGTTCATTGCAGATGTAGAGCTTGTAGAACAAAGTGCAAAGAGCAATGCATTTCACAAGCTTCATACCTTGCTAGGATCCAGACTGGGTTTAGTTTGTGATCTGGGGACAGACTGAGCAATAGGTTAACTTTCCTGTCTCCCTTCGCTTGTAAAAGTGGCAAGAGCTGCCAGACTAAGACTTTTTTTAGCTCAACTCAGTCACCTCTCAGTGGGTTTTCCTGTAGCCTGAGCAGGGAGATGTCTGTGATCTAGGTAACGGTGAGAGTACATAGCTCCAGTAGTCATGGGAAGTGTAGGATTTAGAACAAAAAGGGCCATACGAATATACGTGGAGAAGTTTTAATTTTTAAGTAATTTAAAATTGTACATCTCTATATAATTACATAAAAATGAAATTGTACTCGGAATTTTTGTGAAGCAACTGTACTAACAAGGGTTAATAGTTTAATTGCAGGAGCCATTGGATATTCAGAAGGTTCTCTTGCTGTAAAAAGCAACTATATTTTAGGATTATACCTTGAGAGGAAACAGCCTTATCCAACAGGGAACAGATGGGAGAAGTCACACTTCCTGAAATGACCAGGAAGAGGGAAGAGGTTTGCAGGGTTACTGAGGACATGAGGAATCAGGTTGGAAGGCAAAGAACTGAACCAATTCATTTAGGATATATAGCAAAAATCAACCAGGTCCAAAGAGCTGTTTAAAATGAGGTTCAAGTAAGTAAAAGGCTTTGCTAGGGTCAGAGTGCTGAGGATAAAAGGGACAATGCAGGCTTCATCTGCAGCAAAGGAGCATGCAATAGTGAGCTGAAAATTTGAATTTCAGCATTCTTTAATCCAAGCCTGAGATTCCTAATTTTAGACACAGCTGCATCTGTAATACCAGTTATGTTATAGAGAATGGGCCAGGAGTCCCTTTTGTTTACACTAGAATGAACTAGGATCCACACCACCTTTTACAGTATAATACTGGAACTGAAACAGTGCAAGAGCAGAATCAGACCTTAGCAGTTAGTCTAAATCCTTTATCTCTACAGGTAGACTGGTTTTACAGACCCATTGACGGAAACAGAAAGTACCACTCTGTCTCTGAAAGAAAGAAACTACGTTTAGAAACTATTGGTCTTTGTACACCACGGGTTTGTGCTGTGTTGTAGATCTGAGCCAATAAATGTAAAATACATCAAGGTGCAAATATAAAATTGCTGAACACCAGTGAGCCAGAAGCAGCTGATTAGATTATCACTGAAAAAAAAAAAAAAAAACCAACCCTACATGGAGATGGTAGTTAAAGAGATAAGTATCAGCAGTTTCCTCCTGCCAGAGATCTGCTCCCAAAATACATGTTCAATTTTGTCTTTTATATCTTATCTATTATTAATAGACAAACATGGAAAAATTTCTGGGCTTTTATGAACTGATTTACTAATCTCATGATTGCAAGTGTAGCACCTCAAAATTAAGAAGAAAGTAGTTTTACCTGTGATGGTCTTCTCTTTATTCAAATATCCATTGGAAAGCCAGCAAGAACTCAATTGCATTAATCAGGAGGAAAGTTATGTTCTTTACCTTAATATGCTGGATATTAAATACATTGTAAGTGTATTTCAACTCAAAGATAAGAAAGGCCTTAATAGTTACAATTTTAGTAATACATTATCCATATAGTACACGTTTGTAAGCACCTGATAAACTCATGAATGTTACCTTGAAAATGTGTTTCTTTTAGGTCACAGTGTAAGAGCACTATTTACATGCAGGAATTTTGTCCACAGGCAATTGACAACCAAGAATACGGACCAAAAAGCTGTTATTTTTTATTCTAGCAGCTCTGCACTGTTCAAAGCATAAGAAAGAGAATGAAATTTTAATCTGGCACCTGCACTCTAATAAGAATGCTACATTCTGTCTTCAAAATCATTACAGCTCTTAGACCAGGAAAAAGTTTGAATTTCAAATCTAAGCTTCAGTTTGGAGAGTGAGCAGACAGAAAAACAACCTCAGCTTGTGCTTGACAGAACACAAGTACACTTTACTCATCAGAGAAACATCCATTTATTTTCTAGCAACAGATATTTTCGAATACTTCCTCCTCAGCCTATCAAAGCATATTACTCAACAAAGCAAAGGTGAGATTAGTTGCACTTCAGTATAATCTAAATTTATCCAATTATGGATTTATGAGTGTTGATTGTTTGTTTCATAATTCCTTGGTGAAGGTTTACCAGAGCAGTGACCTGGGGGTATCTCCAACAAGAGTCCAGCATAGACAGATTTCTGAAGGAACCAGAGACCTGGCAGTGCCTTCTCATATACGTCACTAAAGGCAGAGTGGAGCCCAGAGGGCAGTGGGAGTTCCAGAAACAGTGACAGAGGTATTACATGCTGCAAAAGCTGACTCAGTCATTTGTTAGGACAGAGGAAAAACTTAGTTATTACCTGAAAAGAAACAATAGAGGGATCCTTTTACTCATGCAAATTGTATCAATTTAACTAAAATTGATGAAAAACCCAATGCAGTTAAATCTGTGCAAAGCCCAATGAGATACATTCATATTATCTGAAAATCGGAAAAGATGTTTAGGTTTCATGTGTTTTACTGAACCTGATGTATTCCAAATTAAGAGAATCTGCACAGAATTCTGACATTTAAGAACAGCTATTTAGTTAATCCAATTAAAATTTCTTCTAGATATAGCTTCAGACAGAATAGGCCCTGGGATATACATGTGCTGCAAGTGCATCCCAACAAGACCTCTAGTTTAGCAGTCTCCTCTAGTGTCACTATAAGGCTCAACTTGCCCCAAACCTATGGCTTAGAAGAAAGAGGTTTTGTATAATTTTCGTCATTCTTTAAGCTTGCCAAGCTCCCTAGCTTTCTACTGATTACTGACCACCACAGTCCAAGCATTAGCAACACGGTGAAGTGTAATTACTATTCATCAGAGAACACTCAGATTCAAGAGAATGGAGTAACCAGATTTAAACTCTTGAGGACAATTATGTATGCTAGAATAACTGTGCAGCAAAAGCTGCACTAGACAGCACTCACTAGAATGGATGAGCTGCTGAGTTTGCTTCCTTTACTGTTTGATTTGCCTTGCTCAGGACAATTTTGTTGTGTCTTCATTGTGCTGTCATTTTGCAGGGGTATCAGGCTGATTCTATCTCCTGGGAAACATAACTTCATCCTGTAAAAATTGAGAGAGTGTCTTTAAGAACTCCTTTCTGAACACCAGCCAGAAATGAAGTTCTATGTAGTGTTCTCTCTGTGCTTTTAAGGATGTTGCATGTCACACTGTTCATTGACAAACCCTACTATTGGCTTCATCTTCTGCAGATTTCATGCAGGAAATCTGTGTCACCTAAAGGCAATTAGTTCCCCTGAGTAGCCCTATTGTGCCTCATCAAGAGGAAGCAGGTGAGGAGAATGTCTAATGTGGCTGCAGATGGGGCAAAATCTGCTGCCTGGTTTCAAGAAGAAGCAGTGCTACAGAGTACTAGGAAGACAGTTATAGGGATTAGCTGCCAGATGTGCATCACTTCCATCCTTGTTTTACAGCAGAAGTAAATCATAACTTGTTTGTAAGATTGTCTGCAAATGTCCTTCCTTGGAAAGAATTTTAGCTTCATTGGATTAGAAATTAAGAATTGCTGTTCTTCTTCCTCAGATTGCTGTGCAGTCCAAAACAGTGTTTTTATACAAATGGCAGTGTCACCCAGGCACCTTTCAAAGATACAAAGCATGCAAATCGAGAAAAGAAACAGCAGGCCTGCAAGGTAATCAGTTTGACTGTCAGGAATGCAGGATACTGTTACATCCCATTGGAATCAAGTGGTAATTCATTTCCTCGTCATCCTTCCCATTCATAAAAGAGCTTATTAATATTTATCCCTCACTGAAAAGCCTTAATCAGTACTCCAGTTCACCTTTCATAGAATACCTCAGCTGGCATTAAACGGGAGTGACAAAGTGACAGAAAGGGTCACACAGCATGGCTGGAGAGCATGCCATGTTCTATTGACAGGAGTGTTCTTGGTGCTGCCGTGCCTCATATTTGCCGTGGGTGAGGAGGGGTCAAAGACAGTTCATCATCTGGGTGGGTGGATTTACCAGAGGGTTGCTTTCTTTCTGAGATGGACTCACATCTTCTTCTCAGAGTCATACAGAACAGCATCAGAGTCATGAGGAATCCCTAAACTGTCTGAAGAGGGAAAACATGTGCATACATGGAAGGCTCCTTGCTACCCATTACAATGCTAAGGACAGCTATTTGTCCAGAGTACCCCTTGCTGGACCAGCATCTCAGCAGCCCTGCTGAAAACGCAGTATGGTCAATGAAACTGTTATCTCAAGGTCACTGGTATTCTCCCCCACACACTGAGCTCTCCTCAACTGGACTGGAAAAGTGTAGTCAATGGTTTTGTACAGGGAATGAGTCTCCTTTGTAAATCACAGAAATCCTCATCCCTGTTTACTGATTAGCAAAAATACACACATTTTCCGAATAAAGGGTTTTCATTGGAGGGAGATGATCACCAGTCAAGTGAGCATCCACCCTCTGGCTTTTGAAGGGCTTGTGTGGGGCATGATTCTGTGGCAGAATGCAACCCCAGGCCCATTGTCAACACATCAGTTAACATCTAACTTGAAATATGTTTGTGTTTCTGCTTAGCCTCCCTTAATCCTTCCTTATTTCTCTTATTTCTTTAGGCAGCTTCCTCAGTTACTTGTTAGTGGCAAGTGAAAATATTTTGTGCTGAGTAGGGGGGAAGGGAGTTGAAGAAACTCCAGGATTAAATTTTGAAGCCTTAATGACATTAATCATTGGAATATAATCACAAAGGGAAAGTGGTTGTAACTAAGAGGCCACTTTTCCAGAAAGCCCCACTCCTAGACATCCTCTTTTTAAACAAACAAGGAGCCAAAAAAAGAGCCGTGCTCTGCTATTTACAGGCACTGCAAGGAAACACTGTACGCTTTTGGATACTCCTTTGATTCTCATCATTCATGAAATCCAGGTGAAGCAGGGAATTTGGCTGCCTTTGAGCCATTTCTTTGCAGAACCCAATGCAAGGGATGCTGCAAAAGGACTGAACAGTAAAGAGCAGGAACCCCCCACTTAGTTTTTCTGTGCTGGCAACCAACAGAGACTTCATTGCAGCCCAGAAAATGATCCTTTTATTTTTAAGCAAGGGCAGTATGGTAGCAATAATATTTCAGCAAGTTCCTGAATTGTGCCCACGACGATATAACTCTTGTGAATAAATTGAAAGCTTGTTATTTGCTCTGCTGAATGCTAGTTTCAGAAAGGCAGAAAATTCAGTCAATATGAAAAATCTCACTTTTATTAGCAGTGAAAGCTGAACAGGAGTTTTATAATGAAGAAAGTTGTCTCACTATCAATGTGAGAAAGAAATCCCTTTAAAATTGTAGACTTTTAGATATACAGCAACAGCAACAAAAATTGCCAAAATCAAATCAATTTCTCCAGCAAAGAACTGAGAGTGTCAAAACAAGTGACACAGAATATGAGCTTTCGGTTAATATGTGCTTTTCTCAAGGTAGATAACCCAGGGAACATAACTCATACATGGTTAGACAGATTTTTATAATCGCCTCCGCCCGCGGGTCAATATATTCTTCTGTTTCACTGTAGGTCGTCCTCATTTCCTCCTTGCTGAGTAGAGCTGGTGGATTACTATGCAAACTGTACCACACAGAAGACTTAACTCTGTCTTCTAGCATGGGGACCCTCTGGCACTTACAATGCACTTTAATTTTATTCTGTATTTCAGTGCTGGATACCACAGGGTAAGTAGCACACTACTGAATGTAGCTTAATTCAGGAAACTTAGCTGTTAATGATAAATATCCTTTCTTCACTTTTAAAATGTGGAATGTCATACAATTGAACCATGTCATTTTTTAAAAGAAGACATAGTTGAATTTTGTTATTGCCTAATTCTGCACTGGCTCCTGTCTGTGAGAGAAACCTCGACCATGTGGATTTCTAATGGTGCAGCTGAAGAGGAGAGATCTTGACAAAACAACCTCAGTAGTTAGAAAACACTTTCAACTGAATGTACCTACAGTAACCTTTGCCTTAGGACTTGCCTGATATGTAACAGTTTAAAGATAGCACTGAAGAGAGACCAAGTGGCAACTTGTCACAGCTTTCCCTTTTTCATGCCAGAAGAAATCCAGGAAGAAACAGCAAAGAAGATTTTCTTGTTTTATCTATCTTCATATATTCTCTTTTCTTCTTAGCCTTAGCTCAGTCTGTTTTCTAGTTGCTTGCTGCATTTCATTGATGAATTGATTGTGTGATGTTTGCTCCTAATCTCCCTAGTTTCTCTAAATGTTATTGCTTAGATTTTGAGGGGCAGGGGGGACATTCACTGCAATGCATTCACTTAAGGGCAGATTCTCTATGTGTCAAGTACAATAAGGATAATTAAGGAGAGGGCACACAGACTGGAACCGAACCCTGCCTGCTGAAACTGTGGACCACCATCAGAGCATGTCAACAACTACTACTGTACCCTTGCAGTCCTGGAAACCCCTTCCCTATGCAAAACACCCAAAGAGCAGAGCCATCTATGTTGTGATCTGCAGTGAGCTTTTTGTCTTGTGTCAACTCATCTCTTCAGGACTTTGTAGCACTGCGAGGACTATGCATTTGTAACTGCTTTTATTCTGCAGCATTTTCAGGGTGAATTAGAAGAGCTGAATGAGATGACAGCTTTGTGTCAGAAGAGATTTAAAGGCAATGTATAGCCTTCCAATAAATAATGGAGTTACATGGTACACTGCTTACTGGCATTTGCACCCTTTGCAACAGTGGGAGTGACAATAATATGAGCAAGTTCATAGCAAGTCTTTGTCAGAGCTGAGCTGAGCTGCATCCATCCCTTCCATAGCTCCCTGTACATAGGAGAGCTGGTCTCCTTTCAGTTTGGTGGAATACAGAGCAGAGGATCCTTCCACACTAGATGAAGCGAAGATATCCTACCTCTGACTCACTCTCAGAGCTTTATCATGAAGGAGCAGGTACATATGGGAAGAGAAAGAGTCAGATATGGATGAAACTCTGAGTCTCTTCAGTGAAACACCCAAAGACATATGTTGAAGTCCCAACATTCTTTCTTAAACTGTTTTTTTAGTCACTAATTCCACAAGGGCTTCACTATGTTGCTTTTCTTGGCAGGATCAAGCAAAGACCAACTGGGGGCTTGAGAACATGGGATCCTGAAACAGGTAAATGCATATAATTAGTGCTGTTAACATCCAAGGTATATTTTGAACATACTAGCTCCTTTTCCTTAATTTAATGTGTTGTATTTCAGCTTACCTCACCAGATGTGATTTTAACAACAACTCAAGACCATTTTGTGACTGGACCCAACCTTGCAATGTCAACCAGGGAGTGTGGATACGAACCAAGCATGACACTCCGACTCATGGAACAGGTCCTGATGGAGACTACCCCGATGGAAGTAAGTGCTCAGTTGTAACATTGTTGACTTATTTTCAAAGAGAGCTTGACTGCCTTTATTATTCTTTCTTTGAAAGAGAAAAGTTTAATGGAAAGCTTTGAAATGTATCAATTTTATTTCATGCTGACACCCGTCTTTGTCTTTACACCACGTCAGTTACTGGTTGCCCCGTCGTGGGCTGGAAATCTTTATCAGTGCATGGAAGTAGAAGAAAGCTAATAACATGATGATAAGGCCTCATAGAGAATGCAGTGACGTGCAACAGATCATTATTCAAGAGAGGTCTTGTGGCCAAATTACACTGATATCAGTTAATGGCAATAAATGTCATGATCACTGAACTGGTGCTACACAATGTTCATGCTAGCGAAGTGTTACAAGATCAAGTCTGAAATTAAAGAATATTTTTAAAAACCTTGTCCTCAGCTACATGTTATTAAAAAACTGGGGTCTAACATGGTCATATCATTGAACAAGTGCTTAATATGGCTCCATCTCTATCTGTTTGAACTTTTACCCTTGCACTAGTAGATCCATTTATGAGGAATCAATCTGCAGTCATTCTACTTTCCATAATTATCCTGAAACTGAAAGGTCAGCTATGTCAGACTCGGTTAGTAAGCAGATTAGACTAGTATTAGTTGGGATTTTTGCAAATTAATTTTCTGCATTATTAGTATTTTGATAATAAAAATTAAAATTTCCTGTTGAGAAAAGAAATTAAATATTTTTAATTTGGTTTCACACAAATAATAATGTTTTGCTTTTTGAATCGACATAGACCATATAACTTTACATGTGACTTACATTTTCTTGCCCACTAAAACATGAGAGAATGTTAGATACTATATGTAGAGCCACACTTTACCATATAGGAATAGCCATTCATTTCTTTTTAATTCCTTTCCATAGTCAAATGGGAGAGACTCGACTTTAACTGCACTGGGGAAATGTAGCTTTGATCTTAGCCATGGGAAGCAAAAAACTTCAACCCTAGTAAAGTAAAATGTGATCTCATATTGAACCAATTCAGAATAAAGCATTTCAAATCCTAAAAGAAATACTGCGAGTTTCTGAATTTTGATGTTTCCTTCCTTTTCATAATGCCAAACCTAAATATTTTGATGGAAATATCTACATTGTTTTCTATACCTTCCATTTTTAGACAAAACCAAACGCTGACGGATTAGAATTTTCTTTGTGCTAGAGATTTTCTCATCTTGAGACCAAAAACTTTAGAAAAAAATAGATCCTGCAAGAAAAGGTATCTAGCAGATTGCACTATGTTCCTTTGAGGAAAGAGAAAACTGAACATGGATCAGTGGGGCATTGTATCTGGAGATGCTGTTTCTTTAGAGAGGCCTATATCTTTATTTGTGATCCCAAAATAACTGTTCGTGTGAGATATGATATATTTGCTTTGTTCTCCAGCTCACATTCTAGTTTGAATAACTACATGGTGTTAACCATTGGAATGTAAATTCACACACATACTTTGTTTCTTTGCACTGCTAATGATGCCCCTCATTTCTTCCAGAGTTGGGTCGTACTGCAGTTTTAAATGACACCTAACAAGTTACAAAGATTCAACCATATTTTTATTTTTTTCATTCTGCAGAAGGCTATTTCATCTACCAAGAAGCAAGTAATCTGATCCCATTCGACACTAATAGGCTTGAGAGCCCAGATACTCTGGTTTCTGAAAAAATATGCATAGATTTCTGGTACTATATGTTTGGGTCAGAAGACATGAATGAGCTGAGAGTGCTTATCCAAGACAGCACAGAGGAGTCTATTGTGTGGAGTCGGAAGGGAAACCAGAGTTCCTTATGGAGCTATGGTGCCGTCACTCACACTTTTCCAACACAGAGAAAGATAAAGGTAATATATTTTCATAAGAAATTTCTTTGTACAGTGTCAACATTTGCTCTCCTCTTGCAGGCTGCAAAAGGTTGTGCATGTAAGCTAGAAAATATAACCAAGATTTGCTTGGTTTATATTTTGTAAATATAAAGGCCTCATGCTCTGGGCCAATGAACTAAGAGAAGAAACAAACAACACGCTGATGTTGTTGGTGCTGTTAGTTAAGGAATAGAATATATTTAATTTTCTCTTTTTCCTTCCTTCCCTCCATTTTATCATCAAGTCAAGGACTTTAAGTGTTTTAATTAAATGCAGGTTTATCTGCTGTGAGTTAAGATTTAAACTTTGGGATGCTGCTTACATTGGACTGCTCTGTAGAACCCAGACAACTAATTCTCATAAATCATTTATCAGTCAGCAAAATAGTGGACAATGTTTCTAGAAGTCTTTATCTTAATACAGAATATATATTTTAGGCTTCTGAAGGAAGTTAGGAAAACAATTATAGCCTCAGCTTACTTGATGCCTTTAGCAATGGACCAGAGAGAATATTTTGAAAACATGCTAAGGAAAATGGTCTCATATTTGACTAAACAACTCTGATGCAATGATTCACTTTGTGTCCTGCCTAGGTAATTTTTGAGGCTGTTCGAGGACTTACAGAGTATGGCGATACGGCACTGGACAATGTCAGAGTAAGGGATGGACCCTGTGGTAAGTCTATGTCTGTACCTTAGTGTATACTCCTTTCTCATCTCTGTTTAAGCTGTTGACCATTACTCAATTCCATATGCAACATAGAAACTCCTCATAACTTTGAACCACAGAAGTGAAATAGCAAAAACTTTACAGTTCACTTCATTTAAGTGTTATCTGTTTTGTTGTACTTTCTTCCTAAATCTTTCCTCACCACCCCAAACATTCAGAACAAGCTATCCCTTTCTCTGCAAATATGACCATTTTCACAAGGTCCAGAAACTTTACCTTTATTTTAAATATGAAGTGCATCCCTAAACCCAGCCACGGCTATGGACATTGGTCTTGGATTCCAGATTAAATGCTCTAATCAGCATTTTACAGCAAATCTCAGTCCATACGAGCTCAGCAAGTGCACAGCACT
Source organism: Antrostomus carolinensis (assembly GCF_000700745.2). Classification (NCBI taxonomy): domain Eukaryota; kingdom Metazoa; phylum Chordata; class Aves; order Caprimulgiformes; family Caprimulgidae; genus Antrostomus; species Antrostomus carolinensis. The sequence goes on along the minus strand of NW_010337336.1, from coordinate 7,932 downwards.
GCCATATGTCACAAAAAGAAATAATGGTGAGTCAATAAAGCTGAGTTGCACTACCAGCTCTGACTATGAATTGGCAATTTGAGCTTGATCCCTGACCCTGTAACAGATCAGCCAAGACTAGCTCAAGCTGTGGATGACTAGGATCTGGAAGTAAATCACAGTTTCATCTCATCTTTACTGACAAGCATGCAATACTTAGAAAATGTGAATTGAACAGAAACTTGCTGAAAATTGTATAGAAAGCATTGTTAGGTCTTAACAGGCCTTGCTCTCTGTGATACACTACTCATACAATGGCAATAAAATATTTCAAATTTATGCTAGCCAGGACAAAGATTTCCATTCAGGTCCACACCCTTAAAACATATATTTTTCTTTAAAATTATGTGAAAAATACTTGGGGCCTTTCTTGAGGGGGTTAGAGAGAGAGAGTTCTTAATTTTCCCAGGCATATTAGCACATGATTCAGCCACTGGATGGTGCACTAATGTAACCCCAAGAGACAAGAGAAAAGTGCTCCTCCCTATGTTCAGTTGTATGGTTACTAATATGATGGAAGTGAATTATTAGGTCTGGTAAAAATCAAAATCCTCCTAATCTTTCTGTTTCTACAAGAATGTTTGTTTGAGGAGATATTTTAATCAAACTCATGAACAACTAAATATATGTCCATTTGTCACATGAAAAACTTGCTTCCAAGGCAACTTTAGCAAGCAGAGTTTAGGTTATGATGTTTGATATTCATATTGCCATTTGCAGAACTTCTTCACCTTAGATCTCAAGGGACAATAATCTTAGGAAGAGGTTTTTTTCTGGGTTGGGTTTTTTTTTTTTTCATCAGCTCTCTACAACAAAGTTAACTTAAAGCTTTTTGGGAAGTATCCATTGTGGGAACACAGACATTATCAGGATTTCCTGAAAATTTTTTACCAATGTTGAAAGAGCAAAATAGCAACTCTGGGCTAGATATGCAAAAACTGCATTAACACTGGAGTAGGGAGCTGGATGTGAAGTAATGGGCATATAAGAAGCAGGTGTACAAGAAACTGGTGCATGTAAAGATGCTTATCCCATTTTGCAGGCAAGTTATTACAAAATATCTTCAGCTTTGAAGTTAGAGCTTGTTAAGTGAATGGGATCATTTTGTGCAGAGATTTATCAGTGCACACTAGACTTCAAGTTATGTAAAGTCTATTGTCTTCTTCTAAATTTTAATCATAAGTATCTTGCAAAACCCCCATATCCAGCTGAGTTTTAATCACATGCACAAAAGTGCACTTTCAGTAGTTACTGAAAAATTATTCAAAAATCTCTAACATTCTTATATGACTTTTCCTATACTACAACTTAATCCCTATAAATAACGTTGTTAGCAGAGTCAGTAATGCAGAAGAACAACTGCCTTACTTGTGGATTTGTTTGGATGATTATATACTTGCAATGCATCTTTAAGCAGGTTGGGAAGCATTGATCTCTATGAATCAATTCGTCACTTGGTTATCTCCTTGTACACTGGCTGTTATCACACACTCAGCACATCGTGGGGGGCTGACAAGTGTGCAGTGGGAGAGTACATGAATAAGGAGAGTTGTTCTTTGTTCTGCAAAGGGGCGGGAGTGAATGCATGTGTACTCTGAAGGTTTTACTCAGTCTGTTGTACTTCCATAGATACAGATCCACCACTCATTCCCATGTCACTAGATAAATGAACATGATATCAAAAGAATACTCATCCTGGTGTTGCTAGCTCACACATATAAGTACATCAAGAGTACACTTCTTTTAGAAGACACCTTTGTGATGGATAAAAAATAGGTGGAGAAGATGCCAATATTTGTTAGCAAGCATTAGGGAAAATTCCACAGGACTGTTTGTTTTCTACCAGTAGAAAGGTCTTCCAGCCATCATGTTCCTAAGAAATAAATATAATTTTGAAGAAACAAAACTCTTGGTTTAGAAACCTCCAGTGCCCTGAGAGTTATGTGTTTCTACATTATGGCATCTGCTGGAAGCTACTCACTCCCAGACCTGCCAACACTTGCAGACAGTATGACCTTCATGCCTTAGCATACACACCAGAGGGTCACATATCCAATTGTAAATACACTTCAAGCTCCAGAGAAGCATACCAGTTCAGTCCCTCTCACCAAGCTAACAATCAGAAGAGCTTTCCTAAGCACTCAAGACTCACACATCCTTGTTTTTAAACACAGGTAGTTCCACTTGCTTTAGTGAAAAACTTCTAACTTTATGCTGGTGAAGAATAAGTAGAAATTCATGTGTGTTGGTGCATATGTAGTGTTCACCCTGTATTGTTATAACTTATTGTATCACCTTATCTTTTCTACTAACAGAAGCTGTTCCTACCCCTGTACCACCAACACCTACACCAACAGAACCTATACCACTTCCAGTGACAGGTAATTTTAGCCAATCACATATACTAGTCAATGGGTTATAGAAGGGCACCTGAATTTTTATTACTAGTGCTACTTTTTTGTTTCAGTCAATTTCTTTGGGTATCTCTCTATGGCATTACCTTACGCCATATAAACCTGCCTTTTCTGTTTCAGTTCTTCCATATGTAATCTATAAAATGGGGATGATTGTGTTTACCCACTGCACAACGAGGTGGCTTTTCTGGATGTATCCATCTGTTAATGAGAACATATTCCTTTTCCCTGTTTCCAGAAGCAATTTGCAGTATACATGGGGATCCTCACTATTACACATTTGACAAGCAGCGTCATGACTTCATGGGCACCTGCACCTACACCCTCTCCAAGCTGTGTGAGAGCAACAGCTCGCTGCCCTACTTCAATGTGGAAGCGGCCAATGAGCACAGGGGAGGGAACACTCGTGTGTCCTATGTTCAATACGTGGACATTGATGTGTATGGCTACAGGATCAATCTGGGTAAAAACAGAGTTGTTAAGGTAAGATTGGAGCCCACTATCTATCATCAGTAACTTATAGTGTAAATGAAGAAATGGTTGTACAATGAGTACAAATTTCCAGCAGAAATATAGCAATATTTAGAGGGCAGTCAGATATTTAGGAGTAGGAGTAGTTTGGAGTTCCTAAACATTGGAATTTCAGGACTGAAAACATAGGCTAAAATTTTGTGCTGTGTTGCTAGAAGGTGGGATTAGAGCTGATGCTCCAGATGGGGTTGGTGGGCTAGCCTACCTTTCCAGCTCACCCCCCATGCTCAAGCTTGGTCTGCATCAGGGAATAAAAAGGCCCTGCATCAGCTGAGTCCATGCTAGTGGTTATTTCCTGATCCTGTGTAGAAGCCTGTAAAGCTGCACGCTCATCCCTGTTTTCTAGTTATTCCACATCACTGCTAACTTCACTTAACACCTGGCATCTGCCTTAGAGCAGGGCCGGATGAGAGAGTCCTAGAGCGGCAATCTGATGACTCTCCTCACGCTGTGTCACTTGGCCAACTATTGTATTTTAAAGCTTCTTTATGGCTCCTTTCCATAAAGGGCCAAGACAGCAGATAAGTTTGATTCGAACCCCTGATAAATGAATAGGTCACCTTACTTCATTACCACCCTTCTTATAAGAAAATAGTACAGTGATTTATGTGACAGAAGATAAAGGTTTAAATGTACACTGACACCTTTCCCATCTGATCTTAGAAATATAATTAACTCATATATCCACATTTGTCCAACAGCTTCTCTTTTATGGTTTTCTCCTGTATTTACTGTTTTTATTATATGTATGTTTTGAAGTAAACCAAACTTTCTTACATATATAATAAGAAAAAGTGTTCAAAGTAGATGCAAATTTTAGTAGATTTTAAATAAATTTAAATTTACTTGGACACTTATTTTCTCTTATCTGGCATTTCAAATGTGAAAATTAAAAAAGAAAAAGGAAGAAACAAAAATAAGCTTTTTCAAGATTTGTCTAATCCTGAAAATTTTCTGAGAATCCATTCTAACTACATTTTTTTAATCTTACTTGATCCAAAATAAAAGATAGGTCTGTAAACAGTTACTGCTGACAGACCATGCTAAGTCTTGGACTTTGGCCAGCTGGGTCTGGCTCACCAAGTTCACTTTGACTGCACTTGGAAGCTACATAGCTACATTATTATGGCTTCAAGGCCGTAGATTATGTGCCCATATACAACATTCACATTAAATGTGAGTTCTTACTGCTTACTGAGCAAGTCCTATGCTCAATATAGGAATGTGATCTAAGAGAGTCACCATTAAAAATACTTCTTTTAAAGTTATTATAATGAATGTCCTTCTCTGTGTCTGCAGGTTGATGGAATCAGCCAAGTGGTCCCCCTGACCTTGGCACAGGGTGTCAGTATTTTCTTCAGTGGGCAGTATGTTGTGGTTACTACTGACTTTGGGCTGAATGTCAAGTTTGATGGAAATCACAGAGCAGAAATCACTCTCCCCAGTACCTATAAGTCTAAAGTCTGTGGAATATGTGGAAATTATAATGGGCACAAAGCAGATGACTTTCTTAACCCAGATGGGGAGATGGAAACAAACTCTGCCAGCCTTGGAAACAGTTGGCAGGTTTACAATGACTCCAGGTAGGACTCCAACGGGGATGTTAGGCCTTAGCTGTTGGCTATGCAACTGTTTTATATGGGTCAAAAATGGCAGGCACATGGGATAAAATATATTCTTGTCAATGTACTTGCTTTATCTGAGTAAAGTTTCACAGCAAATTTATCTGTGCTTAAAAAGAGAAAATTTGAGTAAAACACTGTAGATGCTCACTATAATTTCAGTTATTGTTATAGTATATTAATGTTAATACTTGAAGATATTGTTTGAATTCTTATGAGATACTTTACCATTTATTTTATAGTTTCACAATATTTTATTTAAAATAGTAGAGGTTTAACTTCAAATGCTTTTACTTTTTGTTTGCCCTTCCTAGGTATCTTCCATGTAGAAAGCCTGACTTAAAAGAAAGCCAAAATAAATATTTGGGTTTCTTCCAGGCCTGTCAAATGTTATGAGGTTGAGGTCATACTAAAATCTAAATTTCTATCCAAAGTGTTTGAAACCTAGAGCTTTAAAATATGTCTGCTCAGCCTGAGGACAGCTATGTAATTCTGTTAGATGTGATTTGAAAAGCACCTTAGGTGCTAGTGCATCCAAAGTTCATTGGTGAATTTTTCCACTTTTTTTTTCCCCTCACACTAGGTGTTTACCAGACAATGGCCATACTCCAAATTGCACCGCTGATGAAAAACATATGATCCAAAGTAATGAATACTGTGGTCTGATCACAGATCCCAATGGTCCATTCCAGAATTGCCACTCAGTAGTTGATCCACAAAGTTATTCTGAAGCCTGCCAGTATGATCTCTGTGAACTTCATTTGAACAACGCAGCCCTCTGTCAAAACCTGCAAGCTTATGCAGATGTGTGCCAAGCTGCAGGAGTCCAGCTGACACCATGGAGAAATGCAACCTTCTGCCGTATGTATCAAAGATTACTGGAAATTACCACTTGTCAGGAGGATATAATTAGGACTTCCTGAACACAGAGCATTACAAGACATTGTCTTGAATTCATGTAACATTGTGAATCTTGGCTGATCAGGATAAAGATTTCAGGGTTACATATGGTCTTCAGTTTTATTCCTTTGGGAAGATTCTAGATGAAAGGAGAAAATACAATCTACTCCATCTTAAAATAGAATTGGAGGCTTTTCCTTTGAATACCTCTAGTGTACCCGTGTATTTTCAGGGGTATAGTCAGGTACATTTGACTTATAGGGTTTTTTAACTTCTGAAGAAGCTATGCATAAACTTAAGTGTCTTAGAGGAAAAAAAGAAATTCATTTTGCACCTGCTTAGTAGACATGTAAGAGTTTTAACCACACTCCCTGCTGAGAGCCTGAGTTGCCTTCTCCTATGCTCCCAGATTTTCAACCCTGCAAGGTGGCCAGGCACCTATTTAGCAGAATGGAAGCTGTGTCTTCTCCTGCAGCAATCTCAGCAAAAACATACCAAGGCAGAAGGGACATGAGCCAGAGCAGATGAAAGGTAGAGCTGTAGTGGACATAAGGAATCCAGGCAGTCTGGGACAGTGAGAAAGGAGCTTTGACTAGGAACTGGAGAGGACTAATGAACAGGTTAAGTGGAAGACCCTGGATTTAAAGAAAGCAAGTAGGAGCTAGAAAGAAAAAAAGAGAATTTGCTTGGAAGTCTACAGAAAAGAGGAAGGATGGGTTGATACTGGCTAGGCAGAGAGCCAAGGACAGTACAGAATAGGTAGCTGGTCCAGGGGTCAGAGCTTGTTGCTCTTGCAGGAATAATGAAATCAGAGCTGAAGGCAGGAATATACCTGAGATCGAACAGAGATGATGTCTGAAACTCATGGTTTGTAGCAGTGCAAACAGACCAGGATGAAGGAGGAACACATCTGATGAGCTGAGCAGGAGATCTGGGATACAGGGAGAAGGAGAGTGTTGGAAACGCTACCAGTGGCACAAACGCCCATATGTGTAACAGAGGAGGGAATGCTGGCCATTCATGCCTATGGATGTGGAGGAAAGTATCCGAGTGTCCTGTACAGGCATAGTGATTCATGGTTTCAGATGGTAGAGGAGGCAATACAGGTAGGCAGCCTGGAATTAAAGGCCAGGACTGACATAAGAAGCCTGTGCAATGGAGATTGTAACCATGCTAATGGAAATGGTGAAGGCAGTGAGGATGGAGAATAGAGAGAAATGTCCAGAGGTGCAAGACAAAAGGTGTCAAGTATTGAAGTAATAGACAGAAGTCTGTGCTGGAGATTAAATGGGAATAATGACTGTTCTGTTAATGTTGGTAAAGATTAAGTGAAGAATGTTTCTCAAGCATTCAGGCAGAGATTATAGAAAAAAAAAAAAATCTTTAGAACAGGATTTAAATACTGTCTGAAACTCCTGAACTGATCTACTCCCACCAGAAGCAATGCAAGGAACATGAAACAGTGCCCTGTGTACCTTCTGTGCTGAAGGAGATGGGGAGACTAAAGAGACTTGTCTGTAAACACTGGAATGACTGAAGCCTGATTTCTTTCTGACTTCTGTTTCACATTTGACTGCAGTATCTAGCTGGAGCATTTTCTTTGCTGGGAACATTACTCAGGTTTTCTCTCGCATAGATTCTATGATTTCTAAGCAGGAGTGAGCTTTCTCTGTAGCTAGTCTTTCTGCTGAAGGAGCTTGCAGGATCTCTCCTCTTTGCCTTGTGGCTATTTTATTTAATGGACCTGAATACATTTTTGTCCTCTACCAACCTCACCAAGTTATTTCCAGTAAGTCAGCTGGGTCATATTTAGTAAATGGGAGGATGAGCAGAGAAATGTACAATGTAATTGTGTGATCCCTTTAGGAAAACAAGCTAAAAATATAATGAGAAAATTTGTCACATAAACATATAGAAGCTGAAAAAAGATTGTTCAGGAAACTTCAGTTCTGGCATCTTCCCACCTGAAAATGTCAGTGTTTTAAACCTCTAATTAGCTTGGGTATCTACATATCATGTATGTAGCAAGATCTAAAAATAGAATAGAGCACTTGTACATCCTGATTATATAACAAACATTAAAGACCTTGGCGAAGTGAAAAAATATGAATTAAAAAGCTACAATATGATTAGAATTAAATAGGCCTATAACCCAAATATGGCACATGTCTAGGGCAAATAACTATCATGACACCGATATCCTCAGCCCAATGTAAGAACACAAAGCAATCATTTAAGGAATTTCCTAGGAAATTCTCTCCATGAAGAAAACTTTAAATAACCTAAATATCAAAAGAAATTAAAGGGTGGTAAGAGAGCAAAGACATGCATCAAACTGTCTAAGATGTCCCCCAATATCTCAAAACAAAGCAGAAAATTATATTAAACATAACCAAATAGTTTAGTAGTATTAAAAAAAAAAAAAA
>NW_010337335.1:0-875 GCF_000700745.2 Antrostomus carolinensis | reverse complement strand
GGAGATTCTGGTTGGGAAGAAAGATGAGGAATTCAGTTAAAAAGGTCGAGAACCCACCACCCTTCCCCACCCTACAACACCCCACGGAGGTGGTGGGGACCACCATGAGGAGTGACAACACCTCATCATCTAAAAGAAACCCCAAAACCATTCCCAAAGTGGGTGGTGGGTGGTGGGATCTCCTCTGGGAATCATCATCCACCCACTTGGTATTTAACGATCAAAATTGGGGGGGGGGGGAGGGGGGAAAGAGGGAAAACCCCCCCCCAAAATTTCACCCGGTGCCACCACCGTTACTTTTGGTCTCCCCGTTGGATCGGCTCCTCCTGGTCTTGCGAGCTCGTGGTGTAGGGAGCAAGGAAGAGGAAGAGGAAGAAGAAGCAGCTGCTTCCTCCATCTCCATGGCGCTGTCGTCTTCTCCATCGGCTCCAGCTCGTTCCGAATCCTCGTCGCTCCCGTAGGAGCCGTTTTTGGAGCAGCCGTTGGGTGTTGGAAGCAACGTGGTTGTGTCTCCATTCTCCACCAAGAGCTCTTGATGGAGAAGAGCTTTGACCTTGGCCAAGTATCTCTCCTGGAGAAGGGGGAGGAATTTTGGGGTGAAATCACATGGTTTTGGTGAAAAGTCAACTCGTGAGCTCATCAAAAATGAAGGTCTCACCTCTGATAACTCCTCGCAGCGGAGTTTGGCTTCGAGTTCACTCAGCTGGTTCTGGACGTCAGCTTGGAGGAAACCATGGATGAGGCTCAGCTGCTCCTTGAGACATTCCTGTGGGGACAGAGGGGACAGTGGGGACAGTGTGGGGGGGGGTGACAGTGGTGGTGATGGTCCCCACTGGTGTGTCTATAGGTGGTTGGGTTGATGGTGGTGACAGTCC
>NW_010337334.1:0-3333 GCF_000700745.2 Antrostomus carolinensis | reverse complement strand
TGCCTCTCCTCCAGCAAAGGAGGGATTCCAAGCCCTAACCCTGGGAGGAAGGCAGGCGAGACCATGCCAGGCCAGGATTTGGCCCTGCCGAGTGCAAGGGTCACCCGTCGCTCCCAGGCTGTGCTCGGCTGAGGCCATCTCTCTCTGCTTTCTGCATGCACCCACATGGTCACTAGGACTGTCTCTCCCTGAAATCTCAGAACAATGTCTTGATGTTTTTCAGCACTGCCCTGGTGAGAAAGCAAAAGAAAAGCAGCCCAGACATCTCTGAAATTATAGGTCTCTTCCAATTTCCAGATCACATCGGCTTTAAGGAAACGCTGACGATAACTCAGGCTCTCCATGGCGAGAGCTGCTGTGAGCTCTTCCCCGCCTTGCTCGCTCATGCCTCAGTTCAGTGTTTCGTCAGTTCTGGTGTAATTCACGCACAGCCAACCGTATCACTGCCTTGTGTATTTTTATTTACCGTTCTAATACTACATGAGAATGCAACTTTAAAACAGATTTCAAAATTTAAAGAATTTATCGCAAATTTTACATTGCAGCAAATGTTCATCTGGTGCAAAGCCTTATAGCTACTTATAGATCAGGAAGCAATGGTTACCTGTCTCTGGGGAAACGGCCGAGTGTGTGGGGAACAAACAAAAACCCAGCCCCTGTGGCTCACTGCTGCTGCCAGTCATAGTATTTAGGAGAGCTAAGCAAGGGAACAGGATTGGGCCTTTCTACTGGCATCACAAAATCCACGGTCTCTTGCTTTGCAGCTGGGAACATGCAATTATGAATCGTGAACGGAAGCGCAGCAATTATCTGTGTGGCTTTTGTGAAATAAGAATAAGTCTTTTGAATAAGGAATCGGGAGAAAATTTGAACACGATGACTACTGCGTTTATTTCCACTTAATTTCTAGTGGAACTGATTAAGAATGATCATTACATTTAGGCAGCAATCAACCAGGGAGCGTATTTCTATTCCTTTCTTGGCACCCCAGAGATTTAGATTCCCAAAAATCTAATGCAAAGGAGAACAAAGCAAACACAATTTAGAAGTTCATCACTTAGTCACAAAGCTCAGAGGGTGACAGGGCTGGATATACTTCCCATAAATGGACATCTCCAACATCAAGATTATGAGCACAATACTGGCCTTTAAAACTGGCTACTAGCTTTACAGTAAGGTCAATAATTAAATAAACTGCCATAGTATGCTATTCAATTAATAACTTATGTTTGTTTTCGTTAGAGGGACACTTGCCACAAACAGTTCATCCCAAAATTTAGGCATTGTAAACCTAAAATGAGCAGAAATTCCCCTATGGTGTTCTTATATTTTTTTTCCTGTAGAACGATTTACTAGAAACAATAACTAAGGTTTTCTGAGGGTGCATGTGGGACTTTGAAAGCTTAACTAGGGAACTATAAACTAAATTATCTATTTTAATTGGATGAGACTGATGAAATCCAAAAAAGAAAGAAATATGCATTGAGGAAAGTAGACTAGATTTAAGCTGCTTAATATCTAATAATTTTAAGATATAGCAGTGGAATCTGAAAGAAAGCTGATTTTTATATTAGGTTTTTTTAAAGTACACAATATGCAACTGACAGTGTCCCTTTGCAACGGTGTTGGGCTGTAAACCACAGTAATTCATATTCACATGAACACACACGTAAACTTGAAACATTGGAGGTTTTTTTTTTAAAAAAAAAGGAAGCACATGGTATAAAATGATAAAAAAGATTATGCTAATAAAAGCCAAATGGCAGCAGGAACAGCAGCAGCAGCAGCAGCTAGAACTGCTGGATAAGGCGCCGGCGCTGTGAGGTCTTCCGCAGCAGTCTTCTGTAGTCATAGGGATTATCTTCGGTTTTACTCTCTTCCAGGGGGCTTTCTGCAACCCTCGACCTGAGGATTAAGCACAGAAGTGTTTTAGAAATTAAAGTCAAAACATTTACCTTGGTAAACACTCCTAATCTGCTGTTTAACCTCCACTTTTGGGGGAGAAAATAAAAGGAGAAAGAAAAAAAATCAACTGACTTTGCTAGGCCTCTCCCTGTGCTGCATAAAGCAGGCACCTCGGAACAAACACATTATATACTAAAAGCAGATGAACGCAGAAGAACAACATGTTCTTCTATGAAGGCAACATAATAAAAGAACATAAAAACGTTGAGAACATGGGGGTGCTTTGCAGTAGCATTTGCCTTGATGGTTACTGAACCAGATTTTCAGTTGGCGTAAATTTGTTTGCTCTGTTTTTAACCTGCCTGTGGAGCTCACTCTAAGTGTCCATCTCCCTTTTTTTTTTTTTCTCTCCTCCCCCGCCCCCGCCCCCTCCCCAGATGCCAAGATGCATTTTAGAACCCACCTCTGACAGGCTGAAATGGTGACCTAGCACCAGGTGTTACCATGCAGCAACATTAAAAATAAACCTCAGTTATTTAAAAAGTATATAACTCTGAAATTATTACAAATATTTGTAGGGTTTTACTCCAAAGGTGTACCCCACCACTGGTCCTACACCAGTGTCCAAGGTAAACTGCCAAATAAAAAATTCTCAGTGTTTCACTTCTGTAGATTGGAATGACTATATAGTCTTTAGATCCAGGTGACCCAATTGAAGAGATACTGAAGTGCAGAAATGTTTATTAATTGCATTCATCTGCCCTCAAAGGTAACAGTGTAAATGTAAAAGTTGCACAGACTTTTCCTTATGGCTAATTGGGGTGCAAGCAGAGCAGCACACAGTAAAAGGTAAGAAATTCCTTTCAGTAAGATCAGTGGCAAAATTCTCATTCATCCAAATGAGACCTCAGGGTGACAGATTTGGTGTAATTAAACACCCTAGAAATGCAACGTTTTCCAAGGGATGCAAACTATATGGTGATTCCCTGGTATCATTATTCTTAATTCCATGCCTTCACAACACCTTTCTAAAACTATTTGAAATCCCACATGAAAAATGCCAAAAGATAAAATATGTAAGGGGCACAAAATATTCTTCAAACATCTTCCCTATTAGTATGGACATGTTTTCAAATTCAGCGATCAACCCAGGTCTGCTGGGTTTGTGTGTGTGTGTGTTTTAGAAATTTTTGGTAGTGGGGGAAGGGGCCACCGTGTGAGAAGCTTCGCGAAAGCTCCCCTGGCTTCACGGCGTACCCCTCCCAGCCCAGGCTGAGCTAATTAGCAACAGAGAAATGCCTCTGCAAATCCGTATTTGTGAGGGGAAGGACTGTCCTGAAAAGAAGGGGAGAGAACCTGGAGGAGAGGCCATTGACCTGAACAAAAAGAGGACCATCAGCTTCGTTGCCAGGAGGAAGGAGGAGGAGG
>NW_010337333.1:0-23709 GCF_000700745.2 Antrostomus carolinensis | reverse complement strand
TTTTGCCACCATTAGCCACTCGAGTCAGCTCTGCCTCCCCTGCGAACACGGAGGAGCCCATGCAGATACAGGAGTTGGGGCTACCCAAGGAGCCTGCTCAGGACTGCAGTTTTCCACATGCTGGTCCTACCTCCTAGGGCCTGTAGCTACTGATCAGTCCCTTGAAAGCCTCTTCTCTGGTTATTTTTGTTAATAAAATAAAATATCCCCATTTTGGAGATAGACAGTCATTGCTGATCTCTTGTCTTCTCAGGCTGGTCGAAAACAGCATGGCCATGAAAGAGCAGTGACTGACCGACTGCGACCGCCTCTCTGCAGCCAGAGGATGCTCCAAGGGAGCTGGTTTTGGAAACCCTTCCACAGCAGCAAGGCCAGGACATGACACACACACTGCATGTGCCTGGCATCAGGGCCACCACCCCTCCTTGCTTCCATCTCTTCAGGGAAAGGATTGCTGGAAGTCTCCTCCAGCTGTCAAAAGTTCCTCAAGGGAGAGCTGTTCCTGGCTGCAGAGCTGTCCTCTGTCCCAGCTGAGCTGGTTGTCCTCCTTGCTGCTCCAGTATCCAGTTTTTAAAATGACATATGTGCACAGATGTGTGTCTCTCATAGATCTGTTCAGAGCAAGCTAAAGATCCAATGTTTGTTCTGTCCTGGGAAGGCAGATTTGAGTGCATCAGCAAGACTTTCATAACCCCCTGCAGAGAGGGTTGGTGTCTCTCATATTAATCCAGTAGGTGGTTATTAAATTGACAGGAGCTGCTGGAAGTTGCATCCCTGGAGTGACGGAAATGAAGTCCAGGTACCCGAGCAGCGAGAGGGGTCTCAGAGGCAGCTTTGGCTTTGGCTTTTCTGATCTCTGTTCTGCCAAGCTTTGCATGTGGTGATGGGGTTGGGGCTTCCTCCTCCCCTCTTCTGGGAGGAAGACCTGGGTGGGGAGGATCAGTCCGCTTCTCTCCGGGAATCCAGTCGAGCTGTTCCGGGCAGACAGCGGCTCCTCGTTGCTCCTGGGGCAGCCTTTCTTTTCCAGTGGAAGGACGGATGTAACAGCAGGCCTTGGCCAAACTCTCCCTTTCCTAGTGCTCTGCCTGAGAGGTGCAGTTGTTCAGGTTGGTCCCAAATCCCACGTCCTGTGAAACCAGGAGTTCATTATTAGCTGGGAGCGTGACCTAATGTAAAATCAAACCAGCTTTAGGTGTCAGAGGAGGCATCGCTGGTACCTGCAGAGCAAACTCCCCATGGGGCTGGTGCAGAGCTTGGGGGTTTATTACAGGAGCTCCCAGGAACCGCCGTGCTGGGCACGCGGGGACCATTTCCTGGGTTTCAATGTGCTGGAAAACTCAAGCCATAAATAAAAATTAAACTTAATCAGGCAAACGAAATCCATTTAGGAAGGCAGGAAATGTTCCACGGTAATGCAGTTTGTGTCATGAGGCCTGAAGACCCTGTTGATCTTCTACCCTTGTGTTGGCTTGTACATTGGAAATAGAAATGTGCTGACAACTGTTTCCTAATAGACCTTTAAAGATGAAGAAATATTCTCCCTCCTGCTGCCACAGCATGTACCAACCCTCTCTTCCTTCTGGTGTCATCAGTACAAGGGGTGGCTTATGGTTAATCAGAGAGTGTGACCAACTCATTGCACATGTGAGTCTAAGCTTCCAGCCTGCTGGTTTTTCTCCTGGGCTGGCAAGTAAAGGCTCCCGAAGCAGTAGGTGTGGTGGTGGGAGAGGAAGGATGATTCAGGATTAGTGCATAAGCCTGGGAACCAGAAGGTCAGGCTCATCTCTGCTCCTTTTTTCTTGGCTTTACCATCACTGCCCTCATTTTCCTGCTGGGAAGCAGCTCTGGCCCTTCCCTGCAGGGATGGAGAAGCAGGCAGCAAACAGATAAAAAATTACATGATTTTGCTGATGCTTATGATAACAAAACCCTGAAGAATAGAGAGCTTCCGTTGAAATTATGGGAAAAAATACCTCATGAATGTTCAGTGGAGAATTTGACCTCCCAAAACCTCTGAGAAGTGAGGAAATGAGCAATCCCATTACAACCGAGATCTCCAAGGCGGAATCAGAGAGGGACGTGACTGGCACAGGAAGCCACTCTCAGCAGTAAGAGCAGAGCACAGTGAGAGCTGCTGTTAAACACAACCCTGTGCTGTGCCCAGCAAGAGCTGGGGTCCCCACGGCCCCGCACAGCTCAGTGCCAGCTCTCCAGGTTCATGAATGATGCTCACAGCCACCATGCAGCTGCATTGAGCTCCATGAGGCTTCAGAGTCGCTCCTGGGCTGAACAAGCCCCAGCTCAAGGAGATGGAACCTGCCCTAGTGTCTGTGTGAGGCTTTGACAGGGAGCAGGGTGACACTGGGAGGAGGATGTGCTCTTACTGGGAGAGCTGAGCCAGTTTTGTGCATCGATTTATACACAGAAACATGATGTTCAGCACTCAGCACCAAGCTGGTCTTCCTCCCAGGCTTATCTCTGGGCAAAACCTCCCTTGACCACTGCCAGCCCTATCTCATTAGTGCCTCTTCAGTAAGTCTGCTGTAATTAACGACACTTTTTTTCTTTTCCCCTCTCCAAATCATGGGGGGAAAAACCCCACACCCCCAAAACCAGGCAGTGTTTGTCCCTCAGGTGAGGACCCTGCTGCCTTCCTTCACGATACACACACACCCATCTCAGAAGAAAATAATGGGCCTAGGATAACAGTGCCTCAGCAGCTCTGGGGAACCCTCAAAATTAGTTTGTGATTCCTGGGGCTCTGTGAAACATTCATTAAAGCAAAAACTTGCAAACAAAAGAGAAATTGAAGCTGAGCTGCTCCTTCAAGCCTGCCAGCTGGTTTCTCTCCTGTTCCTCACACCTGTTCAGTTTAAGCCTCAAGTTACTGAAGGCTCTTCTGGTTTTATTTTGCCAGCTACAAGTAGCAGGAGACAATTACAACCCAGCAGAAAAATCTGAAGCTAAGAAGTACCAGCTAACCCTGTTAACAAAAATAATCTTTCCCTGCAGATCCCTCGAGCTAAGAACATATCTGACCATTCAGTGAAGGAGTCAGGGATGCACCGATGACTTCTCAAGGAAGGCATTTCCTAGTTTGGGAGGAGTCACCTCACATGGGAAGAGAAAGCCCCATTCTGAGGTGAAAAAAAAAGACCCAAACAAAACCAAAACTTGTAAGAGATGGGTGTGTTTCCTTGGAAAGGTTTGGCTCCATCCAGTCTAAGGACCCTCCTTACCTCTGGGGAAGAGATATTTATAGTTTGGGAGTCAACACCTCGATGAAGACTCCTCTGCCTTTGCCTCTACACGATGCAGGGATGATCTGAACGCAAGGCCCCGTGCAAGGGGAGGGCTGCGTGTAAGATGCAATGAATTAAAGGCGGCTTCTTGTTCCCTAAGGGAGCATCCATATCCACACACACATCTCTATTAAAATCACCTAGTGCCAGCATATGAACTTCTGCTGGTGTAGCTCGTTCTGGAGAGTTAACAGGAATAACTTTAGGATAAAATCATGTACAAGCCAAATATCAATGTAACGTAGCTCACTCTTGAGCTAGTGGCCAAGCAACGGTAAATGAACATCAAAGGGGACGGCAGAACCACTCACCCCGCGGGCAGGGGCCATGCTCCTCTCTTGCAGGGTTGAGCAGTCACACTGCTGCCTTCCTGCTCCAAGGCCCTTCCTCCCTCTGCTCTGCCATCATCACTGCAGTCGTGCAACCTTTCAACACAAGCCCCAAAGCACCACCCAGACCATCCTCAGCGTGACTGCTGCCAACATACCTGCGTCCGGTGCTATTCCAGCGTGGATGTGAGCTCATAACATCTCCAAAGTATGAAAAGTATTCGGGTAGATGAAGCCAAGCCCACTTGCTGTCAAATTCTTCCAGCAAGAGAAAGCTTAGAGGGTAAACACATTTACCTCTAAATGTTAAGTAAGGCAAACAGACTTTCAAGTTTTTCCACTCCTTTCCCACTCACCCTCCATCTTTCAGCGCTGACCTATTAAAGACATCAAAGGACTTGCTCAGGGTCCAAGTCATCAAGAACAAGTCAGCTGGAGCTGTGGGTCCTGCAGGCCTGTGGGATACACCTGAAAACTGAACCATCATGGCTGGGCTGTGCAGCTGCCTCCAGGGCAACCTGAGCACTCCCACACCTGAGCACCCCCCCACCATCCCTGCCACGCTCACCACGGCTTTTGAGCTGCGTTACCCTGGGCTCCCGCTCTGCCCAGAACAAGGATGACCAACCAGGCAGCTAAAGAACATGTGCTGTAATTTTCACCTGTGTGGGTTCAGTTACAAACAGTCTGAGTTCATTCAGGAGAGCTGTAAGTTACAGTCCTTCCGTTTGTGCCTCCAGCAGGATGGAAAACCAGCCTGAACTGCTGAGCTAAAATCATTATTAATTACCTTCAGCCTCCTGCCTTCCCTGATCAGTTGTGGATAACACTTTCCAAAGCTGTTTATCTTTAAGGGAGAAGCCAAATTTGAGTGTGTGGATATAAAACAAGCACAGGAGTCAAAACATCAAAGCTTATTCCTAAAGCTGCAGACACTTGCAAGGCTGATGGTAACGGGGCTGGTGTGAGGTTCTACCCTACAGCAAAGGTGAGGCACTGGAACTTAGTTTAAGTTTCAATTACAGATTCAGCCAAGTTCAATTCTCTCACACTGGCTCCAGGCTGGAGCTGGACACCGTTATGAGAGGCCACCTGCCCTATTCTGGCTCAGGCATGTACCTGAGCCCCGAGGCAGGTCTGAAGGCTTGGGGACAGGCTGCTAGACCTGCTGATGCTTTTGGCTACCACCACCATCCTGCCTGGGGGAGAGAAAAGGAGCTTCTGCAAATGGAAGTTGTTTTTTTTTTTCCTAGAGTGATTTCCCTTCTATCTTTTCTGATACACAACCCCCAATATTTGGACAAATGCTCAACCCCACCTGTATTTAAGATACAATAAAAAACCCCCCATCCATCTTCACCACAGTGCAAGAGTTTCAAGGGTTCCAGCTGCTCCCAGGCACAACCTGGGGTAGTAGTGCCATGATCCAGCCTCCTACTTGAAGAACACTGAAGCCACTGAAAGCAGTTCTTATCCTGAGGAGTCTGACCAAAAAGCACCCACTCATTCCTGACCATCTGCTCTTCTGATGTTGTCGTTGTTTTTTATTAAATTGCTGTTGTTTTGTCATCGCTGTTGTTTTTTATTAAATCAAAGGTTGTTAATTTTGACTCTAAATCCTTCCCTACTTGAAGTGGGACTTGACCCACTGCAAGATGGTTTAGCCACCACCTCAGCTATGCGGCATTTCATTAAGAAACCTTCACCTCTATACTCTCCTTGGCAGCAGTAACACGTGCCAGAGTCAGGACTTCCTTCCACCCAAGAAACAATCCTGGCAGTGCTGATGTGCAAGTACCCAAACGACAGACAGGAAGGCAGCAAACACACATGCACACGCTCAGAGGGATGAGCAGAAATACTCTCTAAAGAGGAATTTGTCTTGTGCAACAAGAAACACTTCTACCCTCAGCAGGATCACACTCATTTATGGTGACACCCACAGGAGGCACCTCCTTCACCCACGGTGTGACACAGCGGAGCTCTGGCTCACGCACACATCCACAGGCGCAAAAAGAAAAGTGATTAAATTGATATTAGCCATTAGAAAAAGCCACTTCCCTCTCCTCTAAGAGAGATGCACACTACTGGGTGACAAAACACAAAATTCCACCTCCCATCAGCCATCCTTTCATTGGTTTTATCCCAGTTTAATAGATGATTTATCAGACCTGTGCAGGACAGTTACCTCTGACACAAGGGAGGGAGAAATAAAATCACAGCAACATATACACACGAAATAAGATACACAAAATAGAGCTAAATTTATATACAGGTTATTAGCAGCTAGACTCTTAACTTCATTTAGTACATGGCTTTACTTACTACAGTTTTAGGCACAGAGAGGAATTTACTAATAAGGTATTTGCTGTAATGAAGGGCCACGATGAATACCTCGTTCCCAGTCCTCCCTGGGCAGAAATTGGTTTATCTAATAAAGATCTAACTCTTGCTTCCCACCAGTTGAGGATGCAACCCTGCACAAAGGATGAAAGAACAGGATCCAGCTAATCCAGCACACTGCAACTTTATACTTTAGATATTAAACATCTATTTTTTTTTTTTAATAGGGTTATGTTACAGAGTTATTGACCAGGACTGAATTTCAATGAAACAATTTGAGATTTGGTTTTTTTTTCTTCCCCCTGTTCGCTTAGCATGGACTCTCAGTTGTAAACAACTCAAAGAAGAGCTGGCAAGAAATGATTAGATGTGAAGATTGCTTTGTATGCACTTCACATTTATAATGAAGAATTTGCTTTAACAGGATTTAAAAAGCACAAAGATCATGAAACATTTAAATTTACTTAGTAGGTTATGTTAATAAATTACGATGCATCATCCACAGGCAGGACTCCACTTCAAGCTGCGCTGAAGCAGGTGCTTGGATGTATTTTATGTGCTTCCTTGTCTTTCTGATTTAGGACTACAGACTCAGAGCCCAGCAAAAGGAGTATGTGCTTTCCTTGCAGCATACAAGCAGCCTTTTCTGTTCCAGCAGCACCTCTCACGTTTGATTATGCATGCCAAAGTGCTTTTGCCAGACTGAGGAATGGCCACATATTTTAATTACTGATTGCTTATGTATAGTACGCCTGTCACAATGAGGAACATGATCACTTACCCAGTGAAAAGGTTGAAAAGAGTAAGTACAGAAGAGAACCAGCCAGATACCCTAACAACACAATTAAAAATTTAAGCAGTAAGCAGATAATTTAAAACAACAACAACAACAAAAAAACCCAAACCAACAACAAAAACTTTAACTTATGAGGCAGGTTGAGAATGACACAGATTTTTCCTTCACAACAGCTTCATTTACAAGTACAGCTCAGCAAGGCTGAAAGACTTTATCACAAGAACTACAAACTTGTTTATCACAGTTATGTCAGAGCTCCTCGCTGAAGGGTGTGTCAGTTTCTATTATAGCCGCTCCCCTCCTCTTCTCCAAGGTTATTACCTCTTCTTGGGAAAAAGAGGGGGTTGCTTGAGGCTTTACAAAGTGCAGAGAATAAGTAAGTTTTTCCCTTTAGAAAAAACACAAAAGACAGAGAACTCAAACATGCAGGGGTAATAATGAGAAATTTAGAGGGTCTGGAGTTTGGCATTTGATTTTTAAATGGCTATTCTGGATGTTTTCAGGTGTACAAAAAGGGAAGGAGTATTAATGTGGAAAAGCAGCTTTGCCATATTAAAAAAAAAGAAGTCATACCAGCACACAAATATATTTTGGGACCATCTTTAAAAGCACGTCGATTGAACAAAGGCAAAATACGCCAGCTTGGGACCATTCAGGAGCAACCTGCTCTCACATCCAGCTCTCTCCTGCAACTCCACTCAGCCTGCGAGAATTTTGGCCATAACTTCTGTCATGCATTGGCAGGGCAGAATCAAATAAGGCTGTGAACAGAGGATTATTCGGGCTGTCAAACTACAGGAAGATCAAATGACAGTTTTTAGAAGTAACAGAATTTACAACTACTCAGTGTAATACAGCTGCTGTTCAAAAAGTAACAGTTTCTTCACAGGAACCCTAAGGTCAAAGGTAAGACTTTAGACATAAGGTTCTCACATTTGGTACAAAGTTAACTTGTTCCTATGGCTTCTCTGCTGTGAGATTGTCACTGGTACAGAACAGTTGGGGTCACAGATTGTCAGGAGACTCTTTGGCTGTCTGTGTGAACACCGGCGCACGGTGCATATCCTTGAGGCTTATCTGGTGCCTCTCACCGGACACGTAGGTTGCTAGAGCGTGACCAAGAAGCAGGTGGCTGGGAAGAAAGGCAAGACATCAAGTGAAGCAGCAGAGTGATGCAGTCACCCACTCAAAACTTGGGCCTCTCTGTCAAGGAGAAGGTCAAAACAGAAACCACCCTCTGTGCAGTCTTGAGTCAAGTGGGGACAGTGCAAGGAAGGGGAAGACTCCAGCACCGGTAGGGAACGAAGCCAAGCCAGACACTATAGACAACAAAAAGTCACGCAAGAGCATCACACTGCTCAGGAATTTCAGTTTTAACCTTATCTCGAGCTCCCACGAACAGACACACACGTGTAGTGGGCGAGACAAACAGAGCTCTCATTTTTGGCTTCAGAAAGAACAAAAGGAAGATTCACCATTCGGTTTGCTATGTACACCAACACTGCACTGTACACTTCATTAACGAGATGCTGGCTGCTATAGTCCAGCATTACTTAAATAAAACTCCTCTTAGTCACAAAGAGCCCCAGGTGGGTGTCTCTGTAGGAAGGGGAGCTGACACTCTGCTGTCTGTGGCTGTACATGGTGCCAGTCCTTCCGGGATGAACACAAGCCGTCATTCCACAGTATTTAGTAGCTCCTTAGCTTGCCTGAAGCAGAGAACTTCCCCTTTCCTCTTCCAATCCGTTTGATCCCAGTCCTGTTGGGACTATTTTAGCACAAAGCCATGCCATGACTTCCCCCCATTGCCAAAACATTCCCATCCAAATCATGCAGTCTCTTTCAGTAGTCCCAGTTTCCGGAGTGCCTCTCTCCTCGCTTCTTCTGTTGAGCCACGGCCAGAAAACTTCACCGTTATCCCTTGGGATCGAAATCCTGAAGGTCTGGGCAGCGAACCTGACCTCCTCCTCATGTCCAGGTTTAGACCAGGTTGTTTATAATCATTAAAACTTGCTGCTGTGTTCTGCTGTGCTGTGCTGCTGACCTTGTTAGCAGCAAGAGCTACCTCTGGTTTGATTGTTACAGTTTTGCTCGTAGGAAGGAAAGGGCTGGGCTCATTTTTTAAGATATCGTGGATGTTTTGATATCCATTGGGAACAACGTCTGCCTGTTTGGGCTGCTCATCAAGATGCTGAGTACGTGGGGTATGGTCCACTTGGTCCTGAGCTGGCTTTCCCTTAACTAGGCCAAGTTTTGTCAGGGCCTCGTATCGTGTTTGCTCAGAGGACAGATCCCTTAAGGAAGAACTTCTGTTACGCGACAAGAAATCACTTTTCTGCAGCTTCTCCTCCAGTTCAGCTGCCAGAAAAGCTCCCCCGTTGATGTTGGCCAGCACCTGAGCTCTCCGCTCCTGGACATTAACTGCTGCTTTTGAAATAGTCTCACTGAATTCTTTGCCACTGACATTTGTTATGTTGATGTTGCTCGGGAAGCGGTGCAGTTTGGGTGCAGGGGCAGGAGGGTGCTTTGGAGCCACAAAGTGGTCACCATTGGCTACTGGTGTTTTCTTCCTGTCCAAATTCCCTTCCTTGAGGGCACCAGGGAAGTGCACCCTGTTCTCCATCTGCTGCTCAGACATCTTCTGCGCCATGATGAGCGGAGTGGGGACAGAGCGAAGCAGTTTTGGATGCTGCACTGGAGGAGGGGGTGGAGGAAGAAGAGGAACAGACACCGGTCTGTCTGTCTCAGACACCGGTGGTGGTGGTGGTACAGGGGGATGTGGAGGAAGGTCAGCAGGTACAGCTGGCTTAGGGCTCTCAGTTCTCCAGGTGGCATCCAACACTTGAAAGACAAAGCAGAAATAACGTTATTAAGTCTTCACACAGAGCGGACTACAAGGTTTTCTTTCACCTAGGATTAGCAAGGGTCAGTATTCCCCTCCTCCAAACTTTCTAACTCAAACTCAGCCCACATCACCAGAAGAAACTAGAACTGAACTCCTAGAATGGCAGCTTGGAGGCAACAGGACAGTTGAAATCACCATATTTACAATGTGCTCACTAGAAGCCTTCTTCCTGCCCTTCATTCACCACCTGCACGTTACCCTGACTGTATTTCAGTGGCTGCTTCTTCTCCAAGAGTTTTGCAATTCTTATTTATCACGGAAGGGACACGTTACATCCCGCTGCATGTCTGAGTTAATTAATCCATTCTCCAAAAAAATGGAGAGAGCAAAACTCCACAGAGTGAAGGAACCAACATGCCACGCCCTACCTTGTCACAAGCTTATTGACAGGATCACGTGCCTTTCAGTCCCACAGAAAGTAACACTACAAACAATCTGCTATCTTAAAACTCCCAGAGAAGGTCTTCAGAGGTCTTAGAGAGAAGCAGAGCGTGAACAATTTGATGAACACTGGTCTGCCTCACTGCGATGACTCTGCATAATACTCGGTTCTGTTACAACTCAGTCACTGGGCAGGGGACAGAGGTGGCAATCCAGCAACATTATCATGGATATGAGTGAAAATTAAAAAAAGAAAAAAAAATTAAGAGATAGTAACAGTAAGAACTTCAGAAATCCCCAGTCAAATTAAAAATCACAGTGCTCAGCTCATCTTGGTGTAACAAGGAAGGTACAGAATTTCTTTAGCTGTTTTTCTTAAGAACTGGAGTATGTCAGGGCTCAGTCAAAGGGAAAACCACACTTTCAAGAAATTCTGCTACCTGGTTCTGCATCTCTCCTAGGTGGGCCTTCACAGTTGCTGTTCTCAGGTGTTGGCTGTACCAAGTCGATTACATCTTCAGTCTCTGAATGACTGGGCACATTTTTGTCCGTTGACCTTGAAGACTGACAGCGGATGCCACTGTCACGTAGGACCGGCTCCTCCAAGTCATCTTCTAAGGCATCTATGGTTTCCTCAAAGAACATGAGAACATCCTGCTCTTCGTGAGTTAAGTATTTCAGACTCTCATCATCCTATGGGGAAAAAAGCCAGGAAGTTTAATGCTTTACAGGTGAGTACAGGTAAGCACACTGATAGCAGACACAGCACCACTTTTTGAAGGTGGAAAGGGGGAGGATGAAACAGGCAGCAGTCACATCAGAAGCATCTCCTGCCTCCTGTTTCCTCCCTTCCCAAAGAAGCATTCAGCCACTACAGTGCCAGAAAAAGAAGAAAAAAAAAGAAACCAGAAGTTTACAGTGCATCAGCTCTCACTGAAGAACAGCAACTGGCATTTCATCCTTTAAAGTACCTAACTAGTTCAGCAGACAAGCATCTGTTTGAGTTGGACAGAACAAATTGCTAAAATACCATAAAAACAGACTTAAAATAAACAAACCAACAAATTAAAACCACCACAACAACCTCTGCCCCGCACCCGTGCCTTTCCAAGGGTTAAGATAGCTTCTTCAGGCTCCAAACTGGAGTAAGCTGTTTCAGTTGCTGTGTCAGGCTCAGGGACAAGGCTTTGGAGCAGCGTGGGAAGGAAAAGGTGCGTTCAGGACAGTCCAACAAATGGGTTGGTTCTCTTTTTGCTCTAGACAACAGTGGAATTTGACTTCTAGAGGCAGAGCTGGAGCTGAAATGTGGCTCTGCCACTGCAATCTCGGTTATCCAGAGTTAGGTGGCAGATTACAAAGATGTAATAATAAGGAGGGAGAAGGTTTCTAAAGATTTTACCCTTGAGTTACAGAAAGGAAAAATTTAGAATAAATAAGAAGATGTGTTCCCTGGCAGTAAAGTGCCTTGGGCTATTTTCTCCAGCAGGAAGCAATCCTGTAGACCACAGAGGCGATAAATAATCACTTGGGTTATCCAGTCTTCATTTTCTATGAGTCACTGCTCTTGATTAACTTGATTAACACAGTATCACCAGGAGAAGCTAGGCAGCAAGGCAGAAACTCTTTTCCCTCCACCTACACCCTGGGAAACACTCACTTTTCCAGAAGCTTGGAGATGACAAAGAATGATTAAGAAAGGCACTACATGAAGACAATGGATACAGGAAAGACATTTCCCCAGAGAGCTGTGTAAGGTCTGGAATGTAACAAAGTATTGTTGAAAAGTAAGTGAGGTTTTCCCTTTTCTGGATTGAATTTCTCTCCCACCAGGCACACACTGGAAACTTTGCCATCAGTAACTTCACAAGAAAGCACCAGCAAAGCAATACAAGACAGTGTCTTTCTCATCTCTACTATTTGCTTCTCCAAGGACATCTGATGGTACATACAGGTAATGAGGCTACCTCTCAATGGAAGACTGGGGGAATTTATGTAAGTACATAAAGGTAGGCAGTGCAAATAGCCAGGAGGCAGACATGTTACCCAAGGAAGTTGTGGCTGCTCCTCCCTGGAAGTGTTGAAGGCCAGGCTGGATGAGGCTTTGAGCAACCTGGTCTAGTGGAAGGTGTCCCTGCTGATGGCAGGGGGGTTGGAACTGGATGATCTTTAAGGTCCCTTCCAATCCTAACCATTCTATGATTACAAACTACGAAGTGCTGCGTTGTACCAAGTGGCAGTTAGTCTTTAAACACTCAAAACACTACAGATGGGAAAATAAATGCTTTAGGGCTCGTAGATGCCTTCTCCTGTGTGGCCATTAGAACATTTTCCCTGTAAATAAATGAGTTAAATACAAAAGACAGACACACAGCCTTTCAGTCACTCTTAGTTCAGACACTTCAGGACAGGTTTGCTGATCTGTGGCTGCAGTTTTCAGACACAGCTGGCAGTTTTGTGTTAAAACAGAAGACAGATGTCTTGCAGAGCCTCAGCTAGAGGTTCATTCTACAATTACATTTGTAGAGATTCAGATTTATTGTCATCAGAGTGAACACAGTTTGATGGCTGGGAGACACGTGCAGAGGTGTTGGTACCTGTAACTTAATTCTTACCATCCACAGTGCACTGTCAGAATAAATAACTTACTCCAGCTTGCAGCAAAACTGCTACAAAAGATGAAATTCAGATGCCATTCACAATTGCTTATGTAAAGCACTAACTTCAAAGGCTGACGTATTCCACAGCTCACGCCCACCACATGGCAGAGCTCAGTGTTTAAAGGCCAAGGAAAGTTTTACAGCTGCACTTGAAAAAGTGAGAGAGACAGACAAGCTGCCTTTTTATTTTTCTTAATGGATGTTGCAATCTCCTTCCTTCCCCACCCAAATACTCAAAGGGCTGCTGCTATGTCTAGCAGGCAAGAGAATGACAGGAAAGCAGCCCTTGTTAGGTAGGTCCTGGCTGGAGCTGAACAGGACTCCAAGAAGCTTTTGTTGTGGGTGAGCTCATTGCAAGTGCAGACTTCCGCAGGCACAGGGATAAGAAAAAGGGGGGGGATTGTGTTTAAGGGGTTCATGGTGGCAGCAGATCCAAAGTGTGGTACCGACAGAAATGACTGCACCACACTTTGTTTAAAAGAACAATTGCTCCCACATGAGCAGTGTGACCCAGAGCTGAGCAGAACAGCATATGAATTGAAGCAAAAGATTTTCAGAAGCCCTTCCTTCCAGCTGTTTCTGTGCTGTAAAACAGCCTGCTTTTCCAGGCCAGGTAAGATTGGCAGGAGGACTGGTCAGCAGAGCTCTGCCTGACTTACCATCCCTCACAGATCTTGCTGAAACAAGCAGTTTCCCTTTAGATGAAGGATCCAGAATGACTAACCATCCCTTTGCAAATACACTTGTAGCAGATGGCACACCTAGATCTGAAAGGCCAACCTCATGTCAGTTGGCACTTTGATCTCTTTCCTCATGTAGATTTCCTTCAAGATGACCAATGCCACATTCCTTCAGGGAAGGGAAGAAAAAAACCAACCAAACAAAAAAAACCCCACCAGAACAGGCAGCACTACAGCAGGTCACCGTACTGAGATGCACATCCAGCCTGGCTAGAAACTCTCTCAGGCACAGCATGTTTCAGTTTGAGAGACAAGGAAATAATCCCATTTTAGATACACAAACACAATGAAAATAAACCTACTCCAGCTGGACAAATCAAAGGAGCTCAGAGATGTAAAGCATGTAGTGACTTGTGTTACCACTGGTCTGAGAACAGTGGTGTATTATAAAATGCCTACTTGTATTATTTATAATATAATAAAGCTTTCAGAAAGATGAGAGGAATTTTCTTGTAGTCAACTGGTGCCTGTTTTAACTAAGGTTACTCAGTCTATTTCTAATTAGTTCATTTTCCACATAGTCCAAGTACTGGAACAGTTCATATTATTTCTGGGCTGCTTTTCCAGGCCACCTTTCTCCTTCAAGAATCCAGGTTTTTAACAGTCAAAGCAGAGTCTTTTCAGCTACTCGAGTTATTCCCCTCCTGTTTTCCACCAACCCCCTACTCTTAATACACCAACACCCCCCCTAAGACTCTCACATACACCTGACACCACCAACTTTAAAGCTACTGTCAAAAGGCAGCCTAAATTTGAAACATTAAAATTTCACCTTAGCTGAGGGTTAAAAAGACTGCTTGGACAGAAGAAATTTGGGATGCAAACAGCTGAAATAGCTGAGTATGCTCAGCTGGCATTAATATTTTAGATCTCTGTGCAGCCAAACATTTCCTGCTTACGTCAAACAGGAAAGAGTCTGTTATGACAGTCTTTGGTGTACAAGAAGAAAAAAAAGAAACAAGAAAAAAAATAAAAGATGACTAGAATCTGTTTCATAGAAATGATCCCTTTCCTACCTGTGCAAAACAGTGACTTAATATCAGAAGCCCACAATTTTTCACATACATCTGAAGAAATTCTTAAGTTCACATCCAAACCCAGAATCCTAAGACCAGCACAGCTTTGACAGAAACAAAACAGTGAGGGAAATCCCAAGACAGCTGCAGTGGTTAAAAAAAATAATAATAATAAAAAAAATTCTACTGAAAACTGCTAGAGAACCAAATGGTACTACCCATGTCAAACAGTTTCATTTCAATTAGCAACATACCAGGAGAACAGCAGATTCAACTGATGCACCAGCAGCCACTTGACAGTGCCAAAGAATTAATACGCAGAGTTCCACGGGAGAGAAGTGACTGGATGCTTCTCAAAAAAGCACGAAGGGAGCAAACTATTCCAATACACAGGAGAAAGAGACCAGTGCAGCACCCACCAGTTGGGCCTCAGCCTGCTGATACCAAGACGATTAAGGGAGTGGAGCATCTCCCTTATGAGGAAAGGCTGAGGGAGCTGGGTCTCTTTAGCTTGGAGAAGAGGAGACTGAGGGGAGACCTAATTAATGTTTATAAATATGTTAAGGGAGAATGTCAGGAGGATGGAGCCAGGCTCTTCTCAGTGATGCCCAACGGTAGGACAAGGAGCAATGGGTGTGAGCTGGAACACAGGAGGTTCCTCTTAAACTTGAGAAGAAACTTCTTTACAGTGAGGGTGCCAGAGCCCTGGGACAGGCTGCCCAGGGAGGGTGTGGAGTCTCCTTCTCTGGAGACATTCAAAACCTGCCTGGACGCCTTCCTGTGTGATCTCATTTAGGTTCCTGCTCTGGCAGGGGGATTGGACTGGATGATCTTTCGAGGTCCCTTCCAATCCCTGACATTCTGTGATTCTGTAACAGGGCAGGCAGTTCTCCTGGTAAAAAGAAAGGGAAGAAAGCCCTGCATGCAGGAACAGCATCAGAACAAGTACAAAAGCTTCAGCACAAAAGGAAAAGGCACGTACCTCTGACTGTACGGGCAGAAAAGGGAAACAGAACGGATTGGACCTGCATTGCTTCAGGTGGAACCAAGTGAATTACAGGTAAGAACAAGAACTTGTACAGGATCAGACCACAGCAGCCCTTTAGCTGCCTTCAGCCACCTGTACTGCACAGGACAGGGGAATGGGGTTGGGGGGAAAACTACTGCTGTAAATTGGGCAGATTTATATTTTTCTTCCCCCTTCCAGTTTCCAGCAATACACGGCTTAAGGACTTCCCAGTTGCATCCACATCTGTGTACTTATTAATAGCCCTTAATGAGCTTTTCTAGCATGAATTCATCTTATTGTTTAAGCCCATTTAAATGGCTGGCATTCACAGCATTCTGTGGCAATGAGTGCCCCAGTTTAATTGTGTGCTGTGTCAAAAAGTACTTCCTTTACAACCCACTATCTGATGCTTTTGATAATACCATTTCATTTGGTGAAGATGACTATAATATTGAATGTTGTTTTCTTCAGTTTATTATCATAATTGTACCTGTGTGCTTCATAATAGTTAGCACAGCATATAATCAATGGGTCGTAAGTGAGGAAACAAATGATCTAGAGGTATTTAAAAAATAAACTAGATGAAGTCATAAACTGATTAAATTACTACTTTTTTTTAAAAAGCAAGCTAAAGCAACACAAGATCTACTTGAACTCTGAAGCCATCTCTTTGTTTATCAAGATTAGGCTGATGAGTTCATAATTTCTTCTTCCCTTTGACTTCTGTGTTAGAACAACATTGAGAAAAAATTGGGAGCTGTTTCAGGCAAAAATCTCTAAAAACTTTTTACAAAAACCAAATAATTTCACACCAATCTCATTTCTCACAAGAGGGTTACTGGCTTGGCCAATCTTATGAGACGTGATAAGCCTTGATTTGAAGGCTTTATTACATGGCCTCCCAAAAATACACTCAAGAGATGAGTAAGAAAAACAATTAACTTTGTGGCTGTTAATGCCCTTATGCTGGAACACGTTGCTGCAAGAAGTAGGTAGGGCAGAATGAGACCTTCAGGAATCATTTAGGTGTGCTGGTAATCAACAAGATGAAATTCAGCTGAAAGACATATGAATATAGAGTGATGAACAACGGCTAAGCAGCGACACAAGACAGGAGTTGTGGGTCCACTGAAGTGCTGTAAAGAGGAAAGAGAGTGCTGTTCAGGTATGCAAATGTTATTCTGGGATGTATTAACCATGGTGATGAAATAACAGGACATCCTCATTCGGCACACAGAGTTCAGATTCAGCCACTGAAAGGATGTAGCCAGGCTGGACAGGGTCCAGAACAAAGCAAGAAGTGCTGAGAGGTGAGTGGTGCAGGAAGGCTGGAAGAATGGAGCACGTTATGTTTTAAAACATGGAAGAATGGGCGGGAGGCAGACACAGCCCTGTATGTATTTTAATATATAAAATGTTGACCACTATATGCAGTGAAGGCAAGACAAGTTAAAATTGACTTTCATGTAACAGAAACTCTAATCCAAGTACAGCTTGAAAAAGAAAGTTGTGGTGTGCCAAGAACCTGCTTTTTGCCTGTCAGTGAGGGCTACAGAGCAGAGCTGCCCACCTGCTGGAATAACCTCTATCTGTTGGATCCTACTTTGAAGCAGAATGATACAGCTTACAGATCCTGATGGCAATGTGCGCTCTATTCTCACTATTACATTTTACAGCAAGGAGTCAGGCTCTTTACCTTGGTTCTATACCCGTGGTCCAAAGCAAGCAGCCCTCAAGCCCCTCTTCCTCTCTACTTCTTGCCCCACTGGTGGGAACAGTGACTCTTATTTTTCTAAGGCATGCTGCTTCTAAGTCACACTAATATCAATTTAAAGTGGATGAAGCACAGCATAGCTCTGTCCACACCCTGTAAGGAATGTCTTCCACCTGCCCAAAGACAGCTGTATCCATAGAAAGTATCAAACATTCAGAAAAATTCTTCTCATTTTTTTGTGTATTGTTATTTGGCAAAGTACTTGGACGTGGTGAAAGAGCTCATAGTGCAGTACAGCCTGCAGAGTATCAGTATCAAGGGGGAAAACCCACATTCATTTTATGAAAGGAGTCTCTCAGTACTTTCCCTTGAATGTACCTGAAGTGCAGCTCAGCATCACAACACTCTGCACACTCAAATTGTGAGAAAAAAGGTAGCACTGGGCTAACAGACACACAATCTTTCCTTTTTCAGTAACTCCTGAAGCCACACTGGAATCCCAGGACCTCTTTAGAGAGGCTGGAGCAGAGACAGCAATGCAGTGCGCTTAGAAAACCAGGTCTGTTGCATTTGAATTACCTGTACTGATACAAAAAGGAGAAAGGTCATAGCAACTAATTCTTAGGCTCCAAGAGGCATCATAACTACAAAATAAACAGGTCAGCCCTGAGGTAAACAGCTGAGTGTGTGAACTAAGATACTGAGCCAGCTCAGACTACTCACAAGATACTTGCTCTTCTTGTCTATGTCACCAATGCTCAAAATGTCACCTGTACTCTAGAAAGTGCCTGGTAGGGACAAACCATCTTCAGTGACTGGGTATCAAGTCATGTTAGAGCCAAAGAGGAAGCTTGTTTGAGGAAATAACAAACAGAATAAGCAAGACATCTTTTTAGAATCATGGCTATCTGCCAATTTGAGCCACTTGATTAGTGACCAAAAGAAAGAGTCACCTGACCAAATTCTGGAGGTCACCACGGCCCCAGGAAGAGTGGTGATGAAGCGAGGATCTGTCTGAGCCAAAGGCAAAAATAATAATTACAAAACCCAACCTACAGCATGATCCATTGAGAGCAACAAGAACTCACTGTCCCTCAAACCTATCACTCAGTAAGACATATGGAGAAGAGAAGGCTCCGGGGAGATCTTATAGCGGCCTTCCAATACCTGAAGGGGCTACAAGAAAGCTGGGGAAGGACTTTTCATAAGGGCAGTTAATGACAAAACAAGGGGAAATGGGTTTAAACTGAAAGAGGGGAGGTTTAGATGAGATATTAGGAAGAAGTTCTTCACTGTGAGGGTGGTGAGACACTGGAACAGGTTGCCCAAGGAAGCTGTGGCTGCTCCTCCCTGGAAGTGTTCAAGGCCAGGTTGGATGAGGCTTTGAGCAACCTGGTCTAGTGGAAGGTGTCCCTGCTGCTGGCAGGGGGGTTGGAACTGGATGATCTTTAAGGTCCCTTCCAATCCTAACCATTCTATGATTCTATGATATTCAGACACAGAAGGTACAGTACTGAAGTCAGTATCAACAGATCCAAGGCACTGACACAGCTTATTCCTAGTCCAGTTCCAAGCAGCACAGCTCACTTCAGGTACAACCAGCACCTTCTGCTATTATTTTTGTAGGTGATACTATTGCCCTAGCATGTTATTCACACCTACAAAGTAAAGCAGTTACTCATGGCTGAGAACAGATACAGGGTACAATTACTGAAGAGCACTGAAAAAGAAGGATTGGCTTTAAGAAGCCAGTCTGTGGCTGTTCAGCCAATGGAACAAGACAAATTGCTTCAAAAAAAGTGCTAAGACCTAGTTTTATCTCTGAATTAAGTGTCCTTAAATGGCTGCAACCATATTTCACTGGCAGTTAATTCTTACACCATGTATCAGGGAGTGTCATTCAAGAATGGGCTTTGGAAGTCAGAACTGACAAGCAGAACAGAGTGGTTTTGTTTACCCCCCCCCCCCTTGGATAGTGCAACTGATTCCATGTATCAAGATGGTCTGATTGTCTCTTCCTTGTGCCAGGCATATGTATGGATAACACCTTCACTGAAAAGAAACCAGATTTTATGTGCAAATTTATGGCCTCATATAACCATAAAAGACCTCATTCTTATAGAAGATATGAAGAAAAGTTGTGGGGAGAAGACAGCTTTAGGTGACAGTGTGAGATGAAAACACCAAGGCAAACATTCCTCCCATCTAAACGTAGGCTCTTGTCTTCAGCTGCTGTGATAGATTTGTCAGAATAAATCCAGACTCAAGCATCTATCATTTATATGGAAAAATTCTACTGCAATCAAGACAGGACTTTGCTTTCCACTTAAATAAATTTGGCTTTAAGGATTGCAATTGTCAAAGATTAACTAAAAGGGGAAGAAGCAGCCGAGAAAGCTGACAAAATTAAAGTGAACTGATAACAGCTGACAGGTTAAGAATCACACACAGAATCTTGATACCTTTTTGGCACATGGCAATTCATGTCCATCTCCTTGTCATTCCTAAGCCAACACCCAGTTCCAGAGCAAGTAAAGCCAGTGCAGACACACAGTGGGCAAGGACAGCCAACAGCCAGCCAAGCCAGCGTGAAGCAGCCAGCGTCAGCTAAAGCTGGTCCAAGTGTTTGTCTCTTATCACATCCCCAGGTCTGTTTGAATTCCACAGATGCAACACAAAGGTTATATTTAGTGACTAATGGAGATTCACACCAAGAAGCTCAAGAGCCTCTTTTTTGTAATTGAGTAGGAAGATTCTGTGATGCCATATGACTGATTTATATACAGCATAACTTCAAGTATGCTCAACTGTTATTTCCTTTTTAAAGCCTTTAGTTCATTTTTTCCAGGGGTCTCTCAAATAGCAACAGATATGTGAAGGCACTTTTCTAGATACTGTTTTTGAAAACTGTTTTGCCATTGTCTTTTGTTAAACATAAAAGTCTCAAAAAATGACACACATTTCTATTTTCCTTTACCTGTTTTAGTTATGGTAATGATCTGGGACTATTTTAGGACTCGGAGTTAATGGAGAGAAAATTATTTTAGAAAGGGAACTAAAGCAACTCAGTGCCTCTTTGTTCACAAAACTGAAAAGTCTGCCTATATCAAGTCTAGCAAAAAAGAATACCAGTCCCTGCTTGTTAGGAGGGCTCCAGCTTTCCATGAGTTGCAAAAGGATAGCAAAATTTTCACTATTTAGGAAGTTTTACAGTTGGACTTGATGACCTCAGTAGTCTATTCCAACCTAAATAATTCTGTAAGAAGATACCTGCAGCAGTAGAGGCCTGTCATAAAAAAACCCCACTGCTACACTTTTCTCCTTTGCAAGGCCATTAAAAAAAAAATTCAAAGTCAACTCTAACCTTCTTTGTTGTATCTTTAGGTGACTAGACCCAGAAAAGTGATAAACTAAGAGGCAGTTAAGCTAAGAAGGTCTGGTGTGCCTGAAAAACCCATCCCTCCCTTCCTTTCTCAGAATTGGCTTAATAAGAAATTACTTGTCTGCACAAAGTTATCTATCCCCTCTCCTCTCTCTCTCATGAGGCCATCAAAACTTCATCTTCTGAACCTTTATAGTAAAACTGCCAAAGCAAGAAGGTCTCTAGAACCATGTTCCAGCAACTAGCTTTTCCACTTACGAATCCCCTGATGCTTAGTGTCCTGTAAAAATCACACTTTTAATACACAATTACAGAAGGATATAGAAAAAGATATATTTGAAGAATACTGCTCTTCATCCAGAGGATTTCTAAAGCCTGGTTCAGTGCTGAACAGATAAAAATGGAACAATACTGTTTCCTTATATCAGATCACAAAAAGGAACTATCTGAGCAGCACTAAAGCCAGAACTTCCTTCAGATTGAGTTCATTGCAGACCCCCCTCTCAAACTCAGAAATTGAGATTATGCCTTTATTGAAGACTTTCCATTCCCCAACCTGTTATTCCACACTTGCTAGTTGTCAGCTTTACCAGACATGCCACCTACTATGCTGCTGGAAGAATGGTCATGGAAGGGGATCTGCAGCACCAGAATTAAACTCGTTGGTATATGCTTCACTTTCTTCATGCTTAAACTCAAACAAGACAAACTACAGGCTTCTGGAACTTCTTTTGCACAGGTCTGATGGGAATTGCCTACACCTGCAGCCAGTTTCAATTCCATCTATAAATAACTGCCTTACAGAGCAGGAAGGGATTCCAATTCTAGCTGATGCATCATCATATGGATTATCACATGGTCAGGTCTAGTTAGATTAATCTATGTCATTTTCTGACACAGCAGATTCAGGATGAGACTGTACAAACATACCAGTTTATACATAGCCTTGTTATTCAATATGGATTATTTTGAATGACCAGTCTCATGCCTGCTCCTACAGCTAAGAATAAAACCCATGGAAACATGATTGGCTTCTAGTTTGATAACCTGAAAAACTGTAGTCAAGAGCAATACATAAAATTAACTTGTAATTCTGCATAAAATTAGGTTGCAATTCTTTAAACAAAGTGCAACTCCCACTGTAATTCTCCAAGATCCAATTGACTTTCATATAATAAACAACATGTTCTAAATACCCAAGTCCAAATGGTGTACTTGGTTACTCTCTTGACCTCCTCCACCCTGACCCTTCACAATTTTGTTCTAGAGCAGATCAGAAACAGTTAAGGGACTAAGTTTAGTAATATTTGTTTTGTGTTTTAACTAGCAACACAAGCTGGCTTAAGGATACAACAGAATATTAACTGAGTTGTATTTTCATTAGAAACAAGCAAGAAGGAATATCTTTAGAATTGCCTCAGTTGCCAAAAAGCTCACGAAGCAGCACAAAACACTGAGCATTTCTCAGGTGTACAGATAAATACAGGTGTCAACTTATTTTCATCACTTATTCTTTCACAGCAACAAACTACTTCCACTAAAAGGAAGCTAGCAGGGTGGGCAGAGGGAAAGATATGAAAAGCCTAACCTTATGCTGACAGGCTGAGAGAGTTGGGGCTGTTCAGCCTGGAGAAGAGAAGGCTCCGGGGAGATCTTATAGTGGCCTCCCAGTACCTGAAGGGGCTACAAGAAAGCTGGGGAAGGACTTTTCATAAGGGCAGTTAATGACAAAACAAGGGGAAATGGGTTTAAGCTGGAAGAGGGGAGGTTTAGATGAGATATTAGGAAGAAGTTCTTCACTGTGAGGGTGGTCAGACACTGGAACAGGTTGCCCAAGGAAGTTGTGGATGCCCCCTCCCTGGAAGTGTTGAAGGCCAGGCTGGATGAGGCTTTGAGCAACCTGGTCTAGTGGAAGGTGTCCCTGCTGATGGCAGGGGGGTTGGAACTGGATGATCTTTAATGTCCCTTCCAACACAAACCATTCTGTGATTCTATGTTCAAGACAAGACAGAGATTTAGATTCCCATTTAGGGAAAGCACATTTACCAGAGTGCTCTTTACTCTATTAAAAATGGATGCTTTTCAAACAGTTGTGATGATAAAAAAAAATTGTGCAAGGAACCATACCTGCTTTCTAGGCTTATCCTGTCACAGTACAAACAGTACTGTTGAGTTCATTGCCTGAATCATTCTGCTAATTGGAAAAATGCAGAAGTGCATCCTCCTCCCTCAATTACTCATGTACTATTTAAATGGCCACACACTCATATTCACTAATGTGAAGACAGCTTTGTTTATGGTGACGTATTTGTTACTCACCTAATTATATGAAGGTGGAATAAGCCAAGATGTTCATTCAGTAGTGTCAACAAAGAGCTTAAGCAAGAAACAGCATACAGAACCAACTCCATCCTTAAGTTCCTTCACAAGCTACTTAGGAAAGCGAAGGCAGAGATGTGCACCAGACTGCACACCACATGTGGGTGGTTGCACCGAGCTGCCCAGTGTGATGTGTGCTCCTTTCTGCCACTCCTGGTTCTCTGGGAGGAATGACCAGAGAAACACTCTCCAAGCTCTCAGAGACAATCAGACCAGAATAACAGGCTGCTGTACCACATCAGAGTAATTATTTCTGGCCTGTCAGTTTGCTAACAACCAAGGCCACAAGCAACCATTTAGGAACAGAAATGGCAAAAAAAATCAACGCTTAATAAAAAAAAAACCCCACAAAAAACCCTGTGATGTGAACAAAGCTACTAATTAACTTGTATCACTAAGCATAAGGCTCATTAAACACTTACCAAGGCAGGATTTCTGCACCTAGCTTGGCTGCCACGATTTTCCACGTTGCCACCCCTTTCCGCGCTCCCGTGCTTTGGAGAGACGTCGGATGCCATTTCAGGAGAATCGGAGAGGAGATTTCTAGGCATCACACCCTCTTGATTTATCAGTCCCGATACAGCTTAGAATGCCATCAGCACATTACGTAGGGCTGCTAGCTTTATTCATTACTGAAAACAAAGAACAACATGTTATAGTTAAATCTGGTTTTTAAAATACTTTACGAAGAGTAGAAAATAAATAATAAAAAAAGATTCCATGCAAGTTAATCACAGAATCATAGAATGGTTTGGG
>NW_010337332.1:1870-2127 GCF_000700745.2 Antrostomus carolinensis | reverse complement strand
CGGCCGCCTCCCGCTGCTCCTGGCAGACGCTGCCCCGGGACAACGGCCACAGCCTGGGTGACAAGATGGGTGTTCCCAGTGAAGTCACTTCCTCATCCCTGACACCGTGACCACCCACAGCTGCAATGGAAAAGCCATCAGCACAACAATGGTCTTATTTATTTATTCCTTTTTGTCTCGGTTTGAAAGGACGACACATTCAGCAGCTTTAAATACAGCGGCCAAGCCCAACCTCCGGTGAACGCGGCACTGCAGGT
>NW_010337332.1:1440-1803 GCF_000700745.2 Antrostomus carolinensis | reverse complement strand
CACCAGCCCAGGCCTGGCGGGACAGACGTCTCCTGTTAAAAAAAGAAACCCACATATTGAATATTTCATCAACTCTGCGTTTTAAGGCACAAAAGAAGTGGGTCAGGCAGAGACAAGACAAGCTGAACACCAAAGCAGGCACGGAGCGAGCGCCAAGGTCCTTCCAGTCGCTCAGAGAGCAGCGAAGGGGCACAGCTCCCCCGGCCCAGGAGGGGACAGGGGGGAGGCCAGAGGCTCAGGGGAACAAACAGGAACAGGGATGATCTGTGCTGCTCACTGGCCCAGGGCCACCCGCTCATTTCCCCTGCAGCAGCTCCAGTGACCCTTTCCTGCCCATTTCCTCTCCTGCTGCCATCTCCGGCT
>NW_010337332.1:1122-1412 GCF_000700745.2 Antrostomus carolinensis | reverse complement strand
GTTGGTGGGGAGGAAAGGGTGGCCAGGGGCAGCTGGAGCTGCGCTCACACACCCTGGGGATCCCACCACGGCCGAGGGGCACTGAGAGGAGGGACTTTCATAACTAAAGCCAATTCCCCATCTCCTAAAAGATCTGTGGATAATGGGAGCGCCTGGAGAGCCACAGGGCGAGACGAAGCGTCGCTGAGCCCCTGAGCCCCACGTCCCTCCTCCAACAGCAGATGCCTCAGGAAAACACGTGTCGTGTCGTCCATCCCCCCCCCCCCCCCCCTCCAGCGAGGGCCGCAGCC
>NW_010337332.1:0-1011 GCF_000700745.2 Antrostomus carolinensis | reverse complement strand
CCTCGCAGTCGTCACCCGCTGCCCTGCACCACGCACCCTGTGACCCCCGTGACCCAGGGCACTCGCAGGAGCAGGTTTCTACTCACCCGGCTCTGAAGAGCTGGTTTTATTCATAAACATCCTTCTTATCTGCAATGTAGTCTACAATCTCCTGTGGACACATCAACTTCTCTGCATCTCCGTCAGGAATTTCAAACCCTGGAAGAAAGCGCCCGGATTTACCTCAGAACAAGGGAAGTGGGAGCAGGGCCGGAGGAAGCGGCTCCCGCCGGCCCCGGCGCGTCCCCAGCAGGGGCTGGGGCACTCGGAGCCACCACAGCATAATGATGCTGCTTCGGGATGAGGGGCCAGGCAGGCGCAGGGGAGAGCCCCTCACACCCTCCCAGAGCCCCCACAGCCGCCAGCGTGCGAGGGGAGGGGACGTCCCCGGTGACTCGAGCCCCTCAGGCTCAGCCTGGTGTCCAGCGCCCACACAACCAACAGCTCGTGCAGAGCCGCAGCCGGGGCAGGGAGCTCTGGGGCTCTC
Organism: Antrostomus carolinensis; assembly: GCF_000700745.2. Classification (NCBI taxonomy): domain Eukaryota; kingdom Metazoa; phylum Chordata; class Aves; order Caprimulgiformes; family Caprimulgidae; genus Antrostomus; species Antrostomus carolinensis. The sequence goes on along the minus strand of NW_010337332.1, from coordinate 485 downwards.
AGGAGTGGAACTGGTCACAAATACACGCCAGAAAATGTATGTTCTTCCTTCTAGTGCTCGTGGCTGCACAGAAACACTCCAGCGAGCGGCTGGAACACGCAGCGTCAGCAAATGCTCAGAGTGAAACATCTGCCCGGGTTCTGGGGAACAACCAAACCCCAGGGACACTTCTGACCCCACGGGACAGATCAGGCACATACTGAGAATTTATGAGCTTTACATCAAGGCAGGAAGAAGCCCAAAATGAACTAAAAAGAAACTAAAATACAGACTCATAAGGAAAAACCACTCTTTTTTTTTCCTACTAGCATCAAGTATTGGGGATGAAGAAATCTCTGGTGAGGAAAATCCCAGCACATCTGTGATTCCCCAGGCAGGAGCCCAGATCAGCCCAGATGCAGCCCTGGCGCTCAGAGTCACACCCGCTGCCCCCGCTCACAGGCCGCGGTCCCCACTGTCCCCTCCCCAGCCACGGGACGGGCGGT
>NW_010337331.1:0-3768 GCF_000700745.2 Antrostomus carolinensis | reverse complement strand
AATCACTTTTGATGATTTAAGCTGCAAATGCTCAGGTGAAATTTGCTTTTTATCTCCCAAATTCCTGCTTTGACTGAAGAGCATCAACTTCCACCGCGCCGCTGCAGTGCTCAGGAACGCGCGCGCCTCCCGGTCACCGGTTAATTTGATGAGCAAGAGGAACAAACGTTCCTCTTTGGAAATTAGTTTGCTGCTCCCTGAGTATTAATTTCAAAGCTGACCTGTTGCTTCCACCCTGCCAGCTCCTGGGACTCGCCCATGTTACCCAGCAGCCAGATTATCACGCGTTTGTGGCTTTTCATCCTCTCTCTGGTGACAGCCTCTGCCACCCTCTGTCCCTTCTTAGCAACACATCCTGCTCCCCTCTGGATTTGCCAAAAAAAAAAAAACCCAAATCTCAACCTTGAAAAAGACATGGGACAAAAGGGCTTAATAAAACTGCTTAAAATCCCCATTTAAATAAAATCTCTATTTGAATAAAATCACAATTTAAATAAAATCACCATTTAAATAAAATCACTATTTAAATAAAATCACTATTTAAATAAAATCACCATTTAAATAAAATCACCAATTAAATAAAATCACCATTTAAATAAAATCTCTATTTGAATAAAATCACTATTTAAATAAAATCACCAATTAAATAAAATCACCATTTAAATAAAATCACCATTTAAATAAAATCACAAGCTGGAGAGCATTATGCACGTGTTGGAGTGGGAATAAATGAAGTGATTTGGGAGTCACAGCTTTCAAATGCCCCAGGAAAAATCTCTTTCTCATTTAAAAACTGTTTTGCCTCCGTGCTCTGACCAGCGACACTAAACTTACCCCTGGCAGGTTTTTGCCCCCCCAGTGTAAAGCATCTTCCCTGCCCGTCCTTCTGCCCCATGGGGAAATGCCAGTGGGATTTTAGGGAGAGTTTTCCCACTGTTTGGGGGATGTTCAGCCCCGGTTGTACCACCTGTAACTCTTCCAGAAGTGTCATTTTATAATCCCCACATTGTTCATCCTGATGTTGGTCACCGGTTTTGGGGGATAATTGATAATTGATCAATCAGGAGCCAGATTCTCCTGGGACACTGGGGTAGCCCTCACCGAGAGGAGCAGTACCCACTGGTATCCAGCACACACCAACTCCAGGTACACACCAAGGGATTGTTTGGGACAGCAGAGTCCAAGGTGTGGGTCCAGGAAAACTTAGTGGATGGGGAAAAACCAGCTCTGTTTTGAGCCAAAACTCTCTGGAATAGAATTTTGGGGTGGAAATGTCACAGAATCACAGAATCACAGGATGTTGGGGATTGGAAGGGACCTCAAAAGATCATCCAGTCCAACCCCCCTGCCAGAGCAGGAACCTCAATGAGATCACACAGGAAGGCGTCCAGGCGGGTCTTGAATGTCTCCAGAGAAGGAGACTCCACACCCTCCCTGGGCAGCCTGTCCCAGGGCTCTGGCACCCTCACTGGAAAGAAGTTTCTTCTCCAGTTGAAGCAGAACCTCCTGTGTTCCAGCTCACACCCATTGCCCCTTGTCCTACCATTGGGCATCACTGAGAAGAGCCTGGCTCCATCTTCCTGACGTTCCTCATGACATGCTCATGTCGCATCCTGCCATGGCGAAAGGCAGAAACAGTGTTTGGGTGTGTTCAAAAGCACAAGCTACCAAAATAGTGAAGCACAAAGTGAGTTTGTACCAAGTGAGGTACAAACTTTTGGGAAAACCCATGTTACAGGGCGGCACCAACATTCATAAGGGCAGTTAATGACAAAACAAGGGGAAATGGCTTTAAGCTGAAAGAGGGGAGGTTTAGATGAGATATTAGGAAGAAGTTCTTCACTGTGAGGGTGGTGAGACAGTGTCCCAGGTTGCCCAGGGAAGCTGTGGCTGCTCCTCCCTGGAAGTGTTCAAGGCCAGGCTGGATGAGGCTTTGAGCAACCTGGTCTAGTGGAAGGTGTCCCTGCTGCTGGCAGGGGGGTTGAACTAGATGAGCTTTAAGGTCCCTTCCAACCCAAACCATTCTATGATTCTATGATTCATCAAAATCTACTGCAAAAACTCAGAGCATTTCAGGAAGGTCTCGCTTTGGCACAGCCTCCATCCCTTTGGTACTTCAAGAAATCCTCGTTAGCCAGACCAAGTCCTAGCATGGTATGGAAATGTCCTGATAAGTGACATTTTTCACTCTCCTCACTTCCTCCAGCTATCTCCAGCTTGACTTTCTTTTCCAAGCTGAGCTAATCCATCATTTCCATGCTACAAATTCATTTGCTCTAATGAACTTCCTCCCTGGCACCGCTCGGCACAAAGGTTAACAGCTCGGCTTGCCCTGAAAGGCAACACGAGGTACAAAATAACACGGTGAAGGAAGGTGACACCGAGGTGTAATCAGTCAAAATCCCACTGCATCCAAGCGTGGATCCCGGCTGCTTTTTTAGTATTTAGTATTAAAACTTCAGGAGTAAAACTAGAAGGAAATGTGACAAGTGGGCACCTGTGGGTCTATGACAAGATGCTCCGAATGTGCCATCGCCCTTCCCCGGCCACTGCAGCATCCCCAAAATCACAGCAAGACTTGCAGGGAGATGCCACCGAAGGAAACGGCCCCACTTAAAACTCACTGGGTCCCAGTTAGGCCACTTAAATGGATTCAGAGTGGTAATTTCATTGAGGACATTGCTGGAGGATTTAAGAGGTCTATGGGATTTGTAGATCTGTGAGTTTGGGGTGGGATGGAGCAGGAAGGCAAGATGCCTCCAGAAAGCAAATGATCCCATCCCAGGATGGGTCCCTGCACTTGCAGATGCTTCACCTTCCCTTCCTGTCTTTCTCCACTGCTGCCAAGTGCCTGGAAAACATCAAATCATCGAAATTGAGCTAGGAAAGGGGATGCTGAGCTTTGCATCGCTCACTTTTGAGTTTTGGAACAGCCAGAATTGTTCCACTTCACTGTTTTCTAAGCGAAAAGCTCCGGCTGGTTGCTTTGAAGCTGGTTTCTTTAGGAGGCTGAAAGTAATTATTGCTTGTAAAAATGAAATCAGAGATCAGTGGAGCAAAGGAGGACAGCCCGTTTGGACAGGGCTGCAGTGAACCCCTTCATGTCACGCCCTCTCCCCACGTCCATCTCAAACAATCTTCACCAAAATATTATTTTGCTGCAATTTTTTTTTTTGGTCCCAGCAGGACACAGAAGGATTTTTGAATCTCCAGCCTCAGTTTACCTGTGTCAGTGCAACTTCTCTGGTTAAGAAAGTGAAATGTTTCCCTGGGGAAGCTTTGGTGTAATTGAGGAGGAGGAAAAGACACAGAGCAGAGGTTCAGGTCTGGCTTTGAGTCCTCCTGGTACTGGGGGAGGCCAAAAGCTTCACAGAAACCTCACGTCCCAGCCTCATCGTCCCATCACACGCAAGGAGGATCAGCCACCAGCAGCAGGAGAGTGGCTTAATCTAATTAATCTTGCCCAAAATGTAATTATGATGATGATCCTGGTATTATTATGGGATGAGGGTAACAGCGTGCATGGAGACAAACTGGGGGCTGCTCCAGCATTGGAGCAGGTGACCCCCTCCTCGCCCCTCTCCATCTCCATCCTGCCCAAAGCCACCATCCTCACTGCTCCCTCTTTTGCTATCGTGGGCGTCAGCACCGTCCCCTCGTGTCCCCACTGTCCCCTCCTGGGCCAGGATTTGAGCTGTGACAGTGACAGGACCCGGGTGCTCACAACAGGAGGGGACAGAGCAGGGCTACAAGGGGAGGAAACAGGTC
>NW_010337330.1:0-846 GCF_000700745.2 Antrostomus carolinensis | reverse complement strand
TATGGATCTGATGGGTGGATGTATGGATCTGGTGGGTGGATGTATGGATCTGGTGGGTGGACGTATGGATCTGATGAGTGGACATGTGGATCTGATAGAAGACACATAGTTCTGATGGGTGGATGTGTAGATCTGATGGGTGGATGTATGGATCTGGTGGGTGGACGTATGGATCTGATGAGTGGACATGTGGATCTGATGAGCGGACATGTGGATCTGATAGAAGACACATAGTTCTGATGGGTGGATGTGTAGATCTGATGGGTGGATGTATGGATCTGATGGGTGGATGTATGGATCTGGTGGGTGGATGTATGGATCTGGTGGGTGGACGTATGGATCTGATGAGTGGACATGTGGATCTGATGAGTGGACATGTGGATCTGATAGAAGACACATAGTTCTGATGGGTGGATGTGTAGATCTGATGAGTGGACATGTGGATCTGACAGGAGGACAGTTCATCCATGGGCCAACATGGGCACCTTCATCTTCATCGCCAGGGCAGAAGCACTTCTTCTGTGAGGACCATGGAGCACTCAACCCCACCACCAAGACTTCCTGGGTGACCTGAAGGAGCTCTCTGGAGACCCACGGGCATCAACCACGGCGTTTTTAGGGTATTGGGGTCTTCTTCCAGCAGCACCCAAAGCCAACTCCTCCCTGGGTGGTGGCTCCTTGATGACATGGGCCGGGTGTCATCACTGTGGTGGCATCTCAGTGACCCTACAAGCAAGAAGGGGATTTTTGGTTTCAGTTCCTCTTACCCAAAGTTCTCATCTTCCTCCAGGAAGGACCATGCTGGTGCCAGCAGCTGCTCCTCGGGGTTTTCCAGCCTTGATGAAC
>NW_010337329.1:8920-18578 GCF_000700745.2 Antrostomus carolinensis | reverse complement strand
AGGGAGTGATAGGATGAGGGGTAATGGCTTTGGGGTGACCTCATTAATGTTTATAAAGGGTGAGTGTCACAACAATGGAACCAGACTCTTCTCGGTGACAACCAATGATAGGACAAGGGGCAATGGGTGTAAGCTGGAACACAGGAGGTTCCACTTAAACTTGAGAAGAAACTTCTTTACAGTGAGGGTGACGGAGCACTGGAACAGGCTGCCTAGGGAGGTTGTGGAGTCTCCTTCTCTGGAGACATTCAAAACCCACCTGGATGCCTTCCTGTGTGATCTCATTTAGGTTCCTGCTCTGACAGGGTGATTGGACTAGATGATCTTTCGAGGTCCCTTCCAATCCCCAACATTCTGTGATTCTGTGATTCTATGATAGATATTAGGGAGAAATTCTTTACTGTGAAAGTGGTAAAACACTGGAAGAGGTTGCCCAAAGAAGTTGTGGATGCCCCCTCCCTGGAAGTGTTCAAGGCCAGGTTGGATGAGGCTTTGAGCAACCTGGTCTAGCAGAAAGTGTCCCTGCTCATGGCCAGGGGGGTTGGAACTAGATTATATTTAAGGTCCCTTCCAACCCAAACCATTCTATGATTCTATGACTCTATGATTTTGACAAAATGGGAATTTCTTAAAGCTGTCACACTCCTGTTCTTGTTTGAAGTCACCATGTAAAATGTATGCCTGTACTGCAAGAGTGAAGGGATGGAACTTGAGATTTTGGCCACCTTTAGGACAAAGAGCTATTGTACTCTGACTTGGCTTCACACAAGTGCAAAGGGATTTGCTGTGTGCATTTACTGACTTGCAAAGCCAGTTCTGTTGGTAAGCTCCCAGCAAGACACTGGAAAGCAGTGCAAACAAGTTCCAGAAGACTCTGCTTCTAAAGAGAGAGGTCAAAGTCAATCATGTCAGAGCAGAGCTCGTTGCCAAGAGGCAAGAAATTAAAGTGAGGATGGAAGCTGCACACCAGTGGAGAGCAGAGCTGGTCGCCAAGCACAACAAGATGTAAGCATCCTTCTCACTCTGTGCTAGGAGAGAGAGCCCTGGCATCAGTGTGTAGTCCTGCTTCATCCTTTAGTGACCCTCTTCTGGCTGTTCATGGGGAGTGTTTGCACACTCACACATGTTGCAATCAGTAGGAAATTTAAGCAGCAGATGTAGTCCATTGAAGCAAGGGAAGAGCTCCAAACAATAGTTTTTCTCTAAGGGAGAGTAGTGTGCTTGCTGTCTTTCTCCCTTTCTCACAAGTGCACATCCTGCAAGCTGTGGCAGGAGTGACTTTTGTATTTCACTGTGACCCATGAGTCAGTGCTGCAGCCTGCATAGACTGAAGCCTAGGTCTTTGCTTGTGCTGTAAAATCCTTTGGGTTAAGGTTCAGCAATAACACTGGGACCAGTTATTACATGAGTGTCTTCCCCCATGCTCCATTCCCAGTGTGGAGACTTGAATTGGTTGGGGCTTATCTGCTGGAATCTAATAAATATCCTTTAACTGGAAAATCTGGCAGTTTACCAAGTTCCTGAATGGGATATCTCATCCACCTGTTAAATGCAAAATTTCAATTATTTCGTGCCAGAACAGGAATCAAGCTCTTAATTTTGCTAAGGTTTTTTTAGAGCTAATGGTGTGAAGAGGAAATGAGCAATACAAACTACTATGCAGAAGTAGGGTTGAATGAAATGACAGAGAGAAATAAAAATAAACTGGTAGCAGAGCTTGAAAAATTGAGTCAGGTAAGAGCTAAGCCCCACCCCCCGCCACAATATCAGACTGTGTAACACAGGGCTGCATCTGCACACCATCTCATCCAACTTCATGTATCTCCATTGCTCCAATTATTCACTTGATAAAACAAATTAGCACAATGCTAAGTATTGGTAATAGGAGTAAGGTACTAAAGGGACCCCTTGCATCTTTAAGTCTTGTCCCTTGCTGTTGTTAGTAAACATTATGTACAATCCTCATTTAGATTATAACTAGACCCTTCAAAAACAAGCAAGGAAATCTGGCCTAGAGACACTAAGGGGCTGCAGGAACTGCTGAGCTGGGCAACGTAAATCCTGATTTATAACCAATGGGGACTCAAGATATGGGAGCTAAGGTTCCTTCTGCAGCCAGTGCGGATTAGCCCGTTGTCTAGCCTGGCTGTCAATAAGGAAGCTGTGTACAAATGTGGGTAGTGGAGCACTGCCTCCCCCTCCTCTAATCATATTTAAAATATAGTGGTTCTTGATAAATATTGCTAAGGGCTTGGACCTGAGAGCAGCCTTCCAGGTTTAACCCCCAGGACATCAGCTGGTGATCAGACACTTCTGATGGGGCTCAGGTGTGAGCAAAAGCATGAAGCTGCTCAACCTGAGCAGTGCTGGGTGCCTGGGGACACAGAGTTTGCAGCTCCTGGGAGACTCTCGTTGCCTATGGTAGAGTGCTCAGTGATTTAGGCACCTCCAGCATAGAGGGCTTTCCAGAGGCTGTACTTTGCAATGACAGTTTGCAAAGGGACAGTGTCCAACCTGGCTCTAGCCCCAGCTCCCACTACACTCAGTGATGTATTGTTCAAGATCTCACTCCTCTGATTGCAAACTTTCTTCTAATTGACTCATGGCCCTTTATTTCTTTTGCTGCTAACTCTGTCCTTAAGCTTAACTTGCTCTTTGTTCTTCCCGATGTTACGTCCTTGCTTTATTTATAGAGAGCACTGGTTTCCACCCTGGATACTTTTTTGCTGGCATTAAGTCAGGCAAGTTCCCCATGTCCCAGACAGGCTCTCTGTTCCCCTGCCCTGCACCTGTCTGATCCGAGCCTGCCTTTTGTGACACTGCACACAGTATTTGAGAGTAGATCTCATTAATGTCTAGTACCACAGGATGTTAATGCTTTATTAAGTATTATGATTATTAGCGTTACTATTATTTCAGGAGGTCATTGGGAGGTGGAACTGTCAGAACTGCCAGATTTCCCCCTCAAAGGATAGTTGTTTTATACACTCCTCCAACATCGGGGGAATTGTCTTTGTGTGGCATAGCACAATTAAAAGCTCCTTCGACACCAAAGGATCCCTTTAACAATATATTTCATTCTCACTGTTTGAACTAACTCTTGTAAAATAGCCTTGTGTATTTCTTCATTTGCTTTGCAGGCAGCAAAAGCTAGAGAGCAAAGTTGCTAAATATGAAGTACATTAAGATTTCCTACTGAAAACCAGTGACAAACTGCCTGAGAGTAAAGTGTCACTCTCGGGCACCTGCTGGCTCTTTTACTGTAATGACAGCAACTGTCACTGCTGCCTTTTGCTCCTGAGCTGTGGTCGAGTGAATGCAGCCACCAGCAATTGGAGAGGTGTGCTGGAGGTGTAGCTGGCAGCTGATGGAAAAGAGAAGGCTCTGGGGAGATCTTATAGCGGCCTTCCAGTACCTGAAGGGGCCTACGAGAAAGCTGGGGAAGGACTTTTCATAAGGGCAGTTAATGACAGAACAAGGGGAAATGGGTTTAAGCTGAAAGAGGGGAGGTTTAGATTACATATTAGGAAGAAGTTCTTCACTGTGAGGGTGGTCAGACACTGAAACAGGTTACCCAGAGAACCTGTGGATGCCCCCTCCCTGGAAGTGTTTAAGGCCAGGCTGGATGAGGCTTTGAGCAACCTGGTCTAGTGGAAGGTGTCCTTGCTGATGGCAGGGGTGTTGGAACTAGATGATCTTTAAGGTCCCTTCCAGCCCAAACCATTCTATGATTCTATGATGGCAGGAAGAGCAGGGAGTCAGTCAGACCCACTCTCCTGGGGCTGAGCCTTTGCGCCCAGTCAGCACTGTCAAGCTGCAGCATCACAGCAATTAATTGATTATCTTGTTTGCTCAGGAATTGGGTTAGGCCAAGATGACATGAAGTTGTTGAAAGGATTCACAAAGTTTGTGTTTCATTTCTGCCTTGCTAAGCTTGTCTGCTATTGAAGGTAGTAGACAAAAGATCTAAAGCATACCTCTTGCACAAGGAGCTCTTAGACCTGCATGCTCTGACCATGTACTGCAGTTAGCAATGCTGCTGTTCCTGAGGAAGAAGGCAGTGATGCTTGGATGACTCCACCACTCTACCACTGCAAGCACAAGCTGGACTGAAAGTGGCTATAAGGACCCTGAACCTCTTACTTCCCATTTTCAGTGTTGGCTGTTAGCTCTGTTGTGGTCCTGGCTCCACACAACCATATAACACCTGGGTAGAGCCAACCTGAAGAAACCTGCCCAGACAGACTGCAGCCTATTGGATTTGCTTAGCACTTTTCTCAGAGTATATGGGCACATCTTCAGCCCCCAGGACTTGGGTTTTGACCATGGTTGGATTATCTCCCTCCGGGTGACTGTGGAGCTTGCCCTAAAATAGCTCCAGAACACATGCTTGCATGGGAGCAGTGTGGATGGGAGACAGCTCTGAACTTCTGCTTCTACCCTTTTGTGAGTGACACAGTCTGGTTTTCTCCACTATTTTATTAGAAGATTAGAGTTGCAGTAGAAGAGGCTCCAGACTGTTTTATAGCTCAATGTTTTTCAGCAAATTGGTTGTGACCCCTGTAGCCCCATGCAAGGCAACCAAGAGGGTTGTGACATGTTGAAACATTTATTACACTATTAAACTAATATAGTCCTGCTCCCTGAACCACCCCCTCCCAACATGTCTAAGGTCATCTATGCTCTGTCAGCTTCTCCAAACAAGCAAGTCAGTCCAACAAGCTTTGATACTTTTTTCCCTTGCTTTTATAACAAATATACTGAGGTCAAGGGAATATTTGTGTTAGAATGAGGGGGGCCACCACCCAGTGGAGGATGTTAAACATAGATCCAGCTTGCAGAAGGCTTATTTGGTCTAGATAAACCTGGTTGTGTTTTAATGCTGTATTAAAGCACTTAGGTGATTTTCTTTTAAGTAAATTTGCTGAGATGTTGTTTACATACAGGTAAAGGACCCGTCTATCATTATTAAAGTCTCTAACCCTGCTGAGTTACACGTACCTTACAGAAGATGCATTAAATGCATTTTCTTACATGCATCTTAAATCCTACCTGAATCCTTTCAAGCATTCTAGGTCTTTGGGTTTCCAGTCCAGTCTCAATCTGGAGTGATAATTCTGCACCAAAAGGTTTATCACTAAGAGCTATTTAACACCTAGTCAGGTGTTAAGCCTATAAATAGTTTATCTCTTGGCAACATTTAAACCTCGTGCCATGAAAAGTCACTGGCTTGCTTTCACTGTGAGGTCAAGTCTGTTTGAAGGCATAACCTGTTCAAAGGACACAGATGTCCTCATACAGATTAAAAAAAAACAAACAAAAACCAAACCCCAAACCCCCCAAAACCCCAACACAACAAACCCCAAAAACAAACCCCAAAACAAAGAGGTTCTCTTAAAAACCCTTTTCACATATTGGTATGAAAACTCAGATTGGATTAGTTTCTTTGTTGAGTCATACAGACTCTGGCTGTATTCATTCTCTATTCATGGAGCAACACCTTCCTTGGTGAAGAATTTTCCTCCTTGACATCCTTATCACCATATTTTCTGAAATTATATTCCCTGGGATTAGAAGCTTGGTCTCGGTAGTAGAGGTATGAAGTCCAATATGTTTCCCTGACAAAACCTTGAAATAAAATCACTTCAGCCACCTTGTTTTCTTACCTTTCCACATTCTCTGAGTAAAACCGGGTTGTTTCCTTTTGTCAGAGATCCACCAGCAGAGGCATTTCACATAATTTTTACACACCTCAGACTAGCTCATGCTTTGGCTTCAGCAGATTAAGCAGTCGTCTCCACTGTTCCAGGCAGTGGTGGGGCAGGAGGCATGGTGTGGTTTTTTCCTAAGGAGTCTGTTTCAAGCCTTTTCAAATTTGCAGGGAAAGAACCTGAAAATGTGAATTGCCTACATTTTGAAACTGGCAAACCCAATTAACTCCTTCTTTCTATTTTTGGAATTCATGATTGTTGAGATGACCTCCAGATGCAGTAGATAGGAGCAAGCTGAGTGCTGAGATACGAGCACTAGTCATCTTGAATTGATTGCCACTGCTGGACACACTTTCCAGCAGTGAGATTAGGCTGTTATGCAGAGATCCTGGTCCTTCATGGATTTTGGAAGGTTCAGACATTTCCTCAGAGGTCCATGAGCAGTCAGAATAACATATCCTGCAGGAAGAAATCTGTGCATCAGCAGAAATTGGCCCCTACCATGCAAAGAAAGGACAATAAGGTGTATGTGATAGACGGTAGGTGGCACTTTGTGGTCCATTTCCCTTGTGCCATCCTACTGATTATTTGGAACATGGTGAAGACCGTGTGGTGAGAGCTGTGATCAGGAAGCACAACACTCTCTAAGCTACAAACCAGAACTTCATTAAGATTTTAGTCATCCTGTCAGATGACTAGAAAAAAAGCCAGCATGACCTTGAAGCTATGGGAACATGATACCGCAAAAATTGTAATGTTATTAAGCTTGTTATTTATGGTTTATAGGGCAGTATTTAGGTCAACAGAGTCACACCACCTAAAAATCAAATTCTTTGTCATACTGAATGCCATCTTTTTGCAAGAAATCCTTAGGGTCCAGACTCCATTGTAACAGGGGAAAAGGAGAAAATTTCTCCAGTTATTGCTGACCACAAACACAAAATATATCCCCCTCATTTGAATATGCTAGAAATAAATTCCTGTTGTCAAATGGGTGGTGTCAGTGGCCACTGCACAGCCTGGACTCCTTCCATGCTGGAAGTGTTTCATGGATATCAAGTGAGTTCCTGGAGGGAGCCAAGTGCAATCCAGGCCATGGCAATACAGAGACATGGTGACTGAAGCCTAATTTTGAGCCATGTGTACACAATGTTGGTACTGAAGCCAATTTCTATGGTTAAAGGATTTCTCACAATATTTTTGGTTAGGTAAATCATTCTTATCCTTTATTTTAATCGGGATGAAAGGAGAAATCACACCCTTACTGGGAAGATAAAGCAGTCCTGCAGACTCAGATCACCGCCCTGGATCCAACACTCCAGGCCAGGTCCCAGGGAGGCTCAAGTGGCACCCACGGGGCTTACGCTGTGTCCGGGCACACTCATCCCGGCGCCGGCAGGTCTGCTCAGCAACTGCTGAGTGCAGGTGCTGGAGCTGCTTGAGGGGTTACCTCAGTGCTGGTGACTGAGAAGCAGGTGGCCCTGCCAGCAAAGGCAGAGCTGCACAGAGCCTTGCAGAGCCTTGATGCCTGTGGAGCAGCCTAGCCTACACTTGTCCCAGCCCAGAATCACAGCATCACAGAATGGCAGGGGACCTCTAGTCTGACCCTTCTTGGTAAATTTGCAAAGATGCTTGTGGTCACATGGAAAGCCATTTGGTAACTGGAAGCCATCACAGCTGGACACCTCTCTGCGAATGAGAAGCACAACAGCAGGAGAACTTTCTGCTTTCTTCATACAGATGCTGAAGAGTGAGCTTCCCCTGCTTCAAAAGATGGACAATAACTCATGAAAAAAACCCAAGAGCTGGAGCTAGACATCGCCTGGGAGAAAGGTCACCTCAGACAGCAGGTGAGCAGGTTGCACAGAGGCCAGCCAGACTCACGGAGAGGAAATGGGGACAGGGACAAAAGCAGCAGTGTCACTGGGAAGCTCCCAGAAGAAAAAGAGGATCTTACAGAGGGATTTGTACTGGGCTTTTGTCCTGCTCTGTCACCGCAAGAGGAATGGCCTTTTCTGGGAAGTTGTCAATCCTACACTTGCTGCAGGGGACGGAAAATCACACAGGGCTTTTGTGCCAGGGCAGAGCCAGGAACAAGTCAGGCTGCTGTCCGTGGCTCTGGCAGGAGGTGGGATTGCTGTCACACCTGGACACAGGGCAGGTAAGTACCAAAGACACTCTGAGCACGACACGCGTGTGGCACTGCTCCGCGAGGAGCACGCACACCCCGCCGTCAGCTGAACGCCCAGCGACTCACCCTGCTCACCAGGGCACGCTGGCAAACGCAGTGCCACCCAGACTCACAGCATTGCCGACGAGATCAGGAGTATGGCAGCAGCAGGCCGTGTCTTGCACAAACAGCTGGGAACAAGGAGATCCAAACTGTCCCTCGGCTCTACCAGGGGGTTACGAAGAGAGTGGGAAAAAGTCACGTAATGCCAAGCTTCACTTTTCCCAAAAAAAATAATATTTCTCCACCTCTCACATTTTCTCTGAAAGTTAATAGATACATTAAGCAACTGAAATACTGAGGGGAAAGGTGCTAAAAAGGGTTATTGATCAGCAGCAGCACATGCACCCCTGCACGTGTGGTATGCACGTTGCACAGAGCATTGCTAGTCTCCTCTTGCTGCCAGGCTGTAACACTAACAGCGGTGGATTAGGTTGCTTTTAGGTAATCTGAGAAGAGACAGGATATAAAGCCAGGACAGGGAGACTTGTACTTCTTGGCCGATATATGTCACAACATGTTCTTTAAAGCTGATCTTTTTAGGATTCAGCCCCTGGGAATGTAAACCTGAGGAGCAGAGTCGTTGGAGAAAGCCACAGAGCACGCAGTCTGCTAGGATAAATAAATCCACTTGGAGACTGCCTAAGTTTAGCTATATATGGACATTTCCAGAAAGTGAGAACTGCAATGGTTTTTCCATCAATATTTCAAGGGCTTTCTCCAGCCTCTCCCAAAGCCCTGCATTAAAGTGGTTTAGCAGAATAATCATATCTTAACAGAGAGATAACAGAGACACAGAGAAGAGCTTGGTCAGAGGAGGAGCCAGGGAAAGGGCCAAGAATAGCATCCAAAGACAGTTCCCAAGCTGTTACAGCTTTGGGTCTAACTCTGAACCTTGCCTCAGCTCTCTCAGTCTTCAGTCAACATCCTGGCCCTACTGAGACAAGACAAATTATTTTACTTTGCAAAAATAAAGAGGAAGGAGGAAATCAGCTTATGGTCTCAAAACACAGACTGTGGACCTAGTCAGCATCTATATACATTTTATAGTGATGGCAGGAAATCCTGAAGGTAGGATATATTAATAACAATAAATAAGACCAGTACTGTCCAAGACTAGTTAATGGGGTACAGAAACAGACTAATTTCTTTACTTTTTCTGATCCACTGTGCCTGCATTCCTGACTAGAGCATGTAGCCAGCCCAGCCCAGCCCCTCGATGAGGCTACGGTGAGGACACAGGCTGAGTTTAGCAGAGCTGTAGACTCAGATGCTATAGGTTAGAAAGGGACTTGAGGCAATTAATGGTTTTCTGCAGAGGAATCCTCTCCTTTTCATCACCAGGATTCACTTCTGAAAAAAATCCATGTCATACGCTTAGTGACACAGCCTGGTGAATCTGGAAAGCTGCAGTCTGGTTTTGGAGACCAGACTCAATGCGAGCTATTACAAAGAAGGCACTAAACAAGCTACCAGTGGGCAGTGGCAGAATAAAACAATGTGGTGAGAAAAAGTGGAAAGCACCCACATGGCACTATTTTAGATTGATGTACTGCTGCTTCAACAGATTAATATTGCAAACCTCAGCATCAGGCTAGCTGGTTTTCCTTCACTAATTCTTGTTCCAGTGCTCTTTTTCATTGGTTTTCCCTGCATATCCAAGCTTGGTAAAAATAGCTGTAGCTGCTGCATAATTGAAACACACTGGTAATGAAAA
>NW_010337329.1:0-8887 GCF_000700745.2 Antrostomus carolinensis | reverse complement strand
TCAATATATAGTTTAGTGCACTCTGTTTCAGGACATCCACTTTGAAATTAGTGGTGAACCCCTCACTTTAGTTCCGTCTTCTCTGGGAGAAAGAAGGGATTACAAAATGGACGGAGTATCACATATCGGATCACTGGCATGAGTGATGCTACTGGAATCTCTCACAGTGCCAAAACCATATCATGTTATTTCAGAGCCTTTTCGGTGTGAGGCCAGTGGGGTTCGGAGGCATTTGGCCTCTTGGTTTCCCCATGCTATCTCCTCATTCTATCCAGCTCACTTTGTTAATGAAGTTTACACTAATCCCTTGAGATTCCCTCTGAAGCCGGAGTTGAATAAGGCTGTGCTGGGTTCAGCCCTCACCCTCCTCTCCTAGTGCACTCTGCGCCCTCTCCAGTCCATTATTCCAGAGCTGAGACCACCCAGCAGCTCTGAGAGCACAGCAGCCAAAAGAGGAGAGTGGAGTGCAATTCTCTTTCACTCATCCTTCTTCCTACACTCTCTCCCCAGTGGCGTTCTGGCCCTGAGGAGCTCCTCAGCTCTGAGGTGGAAGAGGTAGAGAAGGGCATCAGGAGCAGAGGCTTTCCAGGACCAGGTGATGTGAGCATGAATGCAGGAGCAAGAAAGGGCAGGATGGGAACCCAGCATCGCATATTCCATGATGCTATGGCAGTACTTTGGTACTGGTCAGGAACACACACGGAGTTATCACAAGGTCCGTCACTCTGTATGAGAGGTGATTCATTACCTATAAAACACAAGGGCTCTGCTGACTTACGCCTAGTGAATGTCTTGCCCAGGATTTCCAATATTGTAACATCATGTTCCATTCACAGCTGGCCTTCAGGCTTCCAAATCCCTATACTAGAGCAAGCTTGCTCGAAAACACTACCAAATTGAAAAGGAAGCATCTGACACTGCTTTGCACCGGGCTGCAGTGAACCAAGCCCTTGACTTCTCCCTCACATCAGTCTAAAGTTTTTTTTCCTAAGAGTCTCTGAATTAGACACTCCTAAGTGACTCACCAGCTGATGAAGCTAGAGGCACTCATTGCAGGCAGCATCATGTTCTTTCAGATCTAGCCTCAAACTCCTTGTCTTTTGTCTCAGTTGAATGGTGGCATTAGTTTTAATAGTTCTGGCTTCAAATCACTCCTCAAGACCAGCCCTCCTTGAGTCACCAAGAATTATACAGGTAGGAAAGCCCTGTGGGACAGCAGGTGAGTACTGTTCAGGCCCCATGCTTATTGCCAAACTCAACAAGAGTGGCACTGGTGCCAAGGATGCTAAACTTTAGGACAGGCAGGCAAGCAGTGGCAAGAGCTAGTACTGGTGCCTTGGCTGGCAAGTGTGGAGCTGGGCCCAGAGCTGCCCAGGAGTGCAGATTCACGCATGCTCTCCAAAATGTCCTACCACCATACTGCAGATCCTGCTCCCTTCTCACCTTGTGAATCCCAAGCTCCACTCTGGGCAGCTGCCAAAGCAGGACATCGTACTGCCTCCACCTCACTCTTGCGCAGGCATTGCAATGTGATGTAATTCGGATCTCTCAGCCTGAGGACAAGGAAAGAGCCAAATTCATTTCTAACCACCATGCCATTGATAAAAGATGAACAGTGGGTCCCTGTGCTGCAGTGCTTCAAAAAATATCAGTGCCTGCTGCTCTGTTCTGGGGCAGGCTGCATGTAGGGCTGGGCATCGGTGGCGCTGGCTCCTCAATGGAAACACCACCTCCCAATCCCAAATCAGCTGCCTAAGCTACAGGAAGACTAAGGGAGATCACACAAACTCTTTCAATAATATCCCTAACATTAGTGTCTCTACCTAATCTTTAGGTAATGCCTTACAGTAAGTGTGGAGTTTTTGAGCAAAGGGAACTAAATATCCAGCTCTGGGATTGTGTCCCACTTCACAGGCCTTACTTTTTTTTTTTAAACTAAATAGTGATAAATAGCTCGTCTGGGACATTGGGGACAGGAAACTGCATTTCTCAGTTCCAAGCAGTGCATTCTTCTCACAGGAGGCACCGTATTGTCACATGGATTTGGAAACTCCTCTCAACCCAAAAAGCCTCTAGCAGGGGGCAACATAGTACCATTGCACAAAACAGGACAATCTCACCTTCATATCAATGTTACTGTTCCTGCAAGTCACATGGATACGGAGACCCATGGTGCCAAGCACCTGGGTAGACACTAGCTGGTGAGAGGCTCGTCTCTGGTCCCCCCATGCTCTCCAGGGAGGGTGCAGAAGTGATGGCTCTTCATGCAAAGTGTGGGACAGTGTGCTGGAAAGGACTGGGCTGCTCACTGAACTGCCCTGGGTGACGTTTTGTGCGAAAATTGCCTTCTGATCACATGGAGGACGAAATAAATACCTTTCTCCAGCAGTCCATTGGAAAATAAATAGCAATTGCTTCTTTGCAAAAAGTGTGATGTAGCAGTGCACTTAACTCAGTCACCCCAGATTCTGCTGAAAGTTCCACATTTCAGATTTTGTAACGATTTTCTGATACTATAGTTACTATCTATAGTGCTGCTATAGTTAAAGGCCCAGAATGAACCAGTACCCCTGTGGGCTGTACAGATATATATACAAAACCCACCCAAAACAAAATCACCAAAAGCACCCCACTTGTGCTCATTTGGAGAAGGACATGGATTTTCCTTTGGTGTTGAAGGCTCAATTCAATAGTATTTGGAAACCAATATTGTTTGATAAATAGGAATTATAAAAGCTCAGTTCTTAGTTTGAAAACCTTTAAAAGTCATCCCCCTTATTACAAACCACTGTACAGCCAACCCAGGATGAAGTCAGAACAAGAACCAACATCAAACTACAGTAACATAAAGAAGAAAATAAGAATGTCTTTAAAGGCCTGAGGAAGGCAAGTGTTTTTGTTGCTGGTGTGTTAAGAGAAATGATTGAAGAACAATTTATGCATGTGAAAACATGACCTCAGTAACTCTGTCCAGGTCAGTTAGCTGAGGGGTAGTGTGCTTTGTTGATGGAAAGGACAGCACCACAGAGCTCTGCAAGGTCTAATTTACTGTAGGCAGTATCATGGGTACCTTATGTGATCAGCTTCACTGGGACTTAAAAAAGCAGGATTTAAAGGTGCCTGGGTACATCCTATCCATTGTGGATGCCCCTGCCTATCTCCTGGCACCCTCTCTTTTCTCCGAGCTTCCTTGCCCAAGACTGCTGCATGGGTCTCACCTCCCATGTGTATCACTGTGGATAAAGCCAGCTTCACGCAGATGAAAGGACAAAGCATCAGTCACATGGAGAAGGCTGGTGTGCACCAGTCCTGAAGTGAATCTCCTTAACAGAACCACTGCTAATAGGCACTGTGACTGCTGAAACTGCTTCTGAGTGAAAACAAGACTTTCCAAAATGTGGGGTTTGTTAGAAAAAACTAACTGCCCTTTGAGAGACTACAACAGATATATAAATACCTGAAAAATGAAAGTCACAGGGTCTTTAGACTAGAGTTGCACTTTGCTCCCTGTATCCTTTAGCTTTCCTAGAGGCCAGGATTTCCCCTTCTCCCCCTAGGGAGGTTGGGGGGGGGGAGGGTTAGGTTAGGACCTTCCAGGGAGGAGGCTGAGGGGTCATCTCAGGATCCCAGCCTTAAGATGAGAATGACAGCTGCAAATTGAAAATGCGACTTTTAAGAGGCATTAAAGCTCCTGTTTTGACTGTAGTCTTTCATGTTTTTGGAAATTAAGTCAGAATTTTCCACTGAATGAAACATTTCAATTTCAGCAACAATTTCCCTCACTTCCCCTCTCCCACCAAAATGTTTCAAGTGCTTCGGTGCTTCAACTAAAACTTTAAACTGCTGCATATAATTTTTGTTTCATTATTCTTTTCTTTAGGCCACCCTAAGTCCCTTTTCTATAAGAAAACCAAATGTTTGGAGTCACTGTGGTCTTTGTTTCCGTAACAGGTCTACTAGGGCAGAATGGTGCCCATGCCAGACTTGATTCCTCTGGCATAAACCAAAAGCCCTGATGATTACACGGACAAAACTCAGAAACGTCTCATTCGTCCTCTTTGCGCCTTTGTTTAGCCTGTGCAGAGTGTAAAATGCAATCAAATTGCACTGGTCCCAAGCAGCTCTGGGTGTGGAACCTGCAGTTCCCCACCATCTTCTTCCAGCTCCCATGGAGATTTCTGCCTTCAGCTTCTTATCATTGCCCTCTGCACAAACATGCTGTTGATCCTAGCCCAGCTCATCCGTACAGAAGAGGAATGACCAGACTTCCAGCCCTCTTCTCTCCTTCCTCAGTGGGAGAGGTGGTGGTTCTGCAGCTATACCCACCATGGAAAACCCTTCCCAGAAAGGACACACAGCAGGTGCCTTTGCTGCTGGAGCAATTCAAAGAAGATTCAGAATAACTGAAAAGAAGATCGATTCTGTGACTGATTGTTGGTCACAGTCAGTTAGAGCCATAGTTTTTCTCCAGTAGCCAGCCAGAATCTGCAGACACAAAGTAAATGTGACCCTACTGAGGCTTTTGGCTGTTTACTTGTCAAGAGGAAGGGAAGATAGAGATGAGAGGGATGGAGAGAGGACCATCCAGATCCTGAACTTGTGGCTGTTCTCTCTACAGGAAGCTTTACTGGGAGCTCAGAACCTTGCTCAGCATCAAAATTTCACATCTCAGGCAATGGAAGAAAGCAGTAACCAAAGCTTGGGCAGCTTAGTTTATCTGACTGATTATGTCACAGTTTGATCTTCTTTCCCCAAAACAGTATTGTGCAAGCAACTGCTTGTCTTCTACTGCCTACATGAAGGAGCTGTTTCTCCTTTAATGGATTATTGGCAGAAGCTGGTAGGCCTGAAATCTTCAGACTGCTTTATGATATGAAAAGACACAAGTTAAACGAAGAATCAGACTTTTCCAGGCTCTGGCAAAGCTGTTTGTTTTCAGCGTGGGCCTCAGGAGGGCGGCAAGGTTATTTGTAGAAAGCTTGTGTGAATGTTTTGTAGGTTCCCTTCCATGCCACTCCTACCAAGCCTATTTCCAGAATTAACCATGTTTTACAGAGAGCAGCAGCTCATGTTCTGAGCTGACACACAGGAATTAATACACTTCCGAATCAGAGAAGTGCTATTAAGAAACAATGCTATTAAGAAACCACTGTTTGAATGCTGATTTTACCAGTTCAGTGAAATGGGCATTTAATCAGCTATCAATACCATTTCAGCTGGGTTATGTCTGAGTGGATGCTTTGAACTGTCTCTTTCCTCCAAAAGCAAGAGGACTGACTGTTGTGACTGGAGAGGTGGACTTTCCTAAGAACAACAGCTTGCACGGTTCAGTGTAGGATATATTGGGATACACTGGGATAAAAATGCATAATGCAGAAACACAAAGCAGGCACGTTACTTGTAAAGTGCTTCCTATATCACATAGGTATCCATATTACAGCAGAATGAGCTTATTGCTTTATACAGTGGAAGTAATTTTGGTGACTTAAAGCTGCTGATTTGGAGACTCTGGTCATATTTAAACTCTATTGCACAAACCGAATAATGACTTCAGGTTAAAAAAAAAATCTTGTGTTCAAAAATATTAAGTGGTCACAGACTTTGGGAAGAGTTAAACAATAGCACAAAGGAAAAAAATGTAAAAGAATATTAACAGAATAATAAGAGGAAGAAGAATCCTCCATGCAGGTGGTGGCATTGCCAGCTTCCCAGTTGCCCAGAATAGCTAAGTGAAGATGTGTCTTTTGGATATCCTGGAGAACAGCAGTGAGCACAGCAAATAAAATAATGGTTTTAAGGACTGTATTCCTAAAGGACCTAGATAAGAACGTCAGTTAACCTCAGATCAGCCAAGCTAAGATAGAACAAAATAATGGATTTACTGGCGAGAGGTAATGTTCTCATATATACATTTTTATCGAAGCTGAGGCAATTTAACAAGTCATGGCTGCAGCACAGGAGCTCCTGCAACCCATGGTGGGGCTCATGGACCCGACATGCCCAGGGGTCTGCCCCAGCATGGAGATTTCAGGAGCCTCCTGCAGCTGCTTGGGGCACTGACAGATGCTGTTAGTAGTGGAACTGACAAGTGTATCAGTTCCAGCCACGCCACGGAGTGCAGAGGTTTCAGTTTGCTGGAAATTCAGAAGAATGTTGGTTCCCACCCAACTTGGATCAAACCCACATTTTTAATTAAAAAAATTAAAAAATTTCACACGATCTCTCACTTTTTGGTTGTCTCTGCTTAGTATCTATATGCACAGTGCTTCATGCAGGGACCCTACCCTGGAGAGAGGTCAAAGACATACAGTAACATACAGAATACCAAGCCCAAGATCCAAGACAGAGACAAATACAGATTTGCTTCGCACCAAGCAATTCAAATATTGTTTTATACTGTTGAAACTTAATCTGTAGCTCACTTAGTATTAGAACAATGGGGCCAAACAACTGAAGTTTTATATTTTTTAAGCAAGACTGATTTTGTTAAATGAATATAAAAAGCCATCAAGAATACTAAACAAGATTCTGAATAGCATCTATCACTTTAATTACTTAATGGAAAAGGCAGCAAGAAGAATGTGTTTTATTTTTACACTAAGAAAAAGGCATCAACTGGTGGGATAGCAATCTGATGAAGCTGCATCTATTTCCAAAACTATCTGCTTAAAAAAATAAAGTTAACATTCATGAAGCAAGATCATCATACTCAAGAGAGATTTTTCCCACCACATACCCTGTTCTGCATTAAACAGCCATATCACTTCTACCCAAAACATATTCTCCAGGGATAAAGGAAAGAGAAGGAAAGGAATGGGAAGAGAATAGGATAAAAATCAATCTCTCACTAAATACAGCAGATGCTAAGAACATTGTGTTTCAATAGTGACTCCAATCTCGTAATTTCTGGGATCAGTATGAGACTTCTATGGAGGACTGATTAACCCACATCTGCCTGTCGCCAGTTGTTGGGGTTTTTTTGCAATATTCCTTCTCAACAGCTGTTTCTGACTGCTGTCAGAGATGGAAGCTGGTCTACTGCTGCAATCCACAATGGCAATTCCTATATTTCACAAATCAGCCTATTGCCAAATGGCTACATGCCCTCAGCAGTTACAGAATTGGTACATGCCTATCTCATTAAAACAAGATATTTATCACATCAACATTATAGGATTAAACATGCACAATCATAGTTCAGTTCAGTTTCCTGGCTGAAAAAGCATCTTTATGTTTCTTGATTGTCACTCAGGGAATGTCTTGCTCTCAGTGTTAGACAGAATTGAATCTGGATAGTGTTTGATGTTATGGATTGAACTCCCTTTGAACTGGGAAAATTACTGAAAACATTGAATACTGACAGCAAAAAAGTACTCTCAGGCAAGAGAAGTACATAAAACTGAGTATGAGCATGGACTGTATAAAAGCTTATGAAGCTCAAGAGTAAAAATTAACACCAAATGTCTGGTAGATTAATCTTAAATTTAATATCCACCATATTTGTAACAGTTATGACTTGAATCAAGTAGATTCACGTATTTCTGCAACCTTGCTGTGGCTCAATCATCCCACAAAAGGGATCTTGCAACTCTTGAACAGGCTTTTCAGGATTGCAGTGTGAGACTAAGCAAAGAAGTGGGAATCATTAAATCATTGCTTGATGAAAACTGGGAGGATTTATCAGGGGCAAGCAGTTGCTGCACTTGCTCTATTTGTTTCACGCTTTTTACAGCCTGGCTTCTGGGTTGGGTTTCTTTTACCATTAATGTTTAGAGCAACAGCAAGAAACTAAAGCCAGGAGAAGGCAGGTGCTGTGGGCAGCAACCCCTGCTGTCTTTCATGGCTGTGCCCAATGCCACAGAGGTACATGGGGACTTGGCTGGAGAGCCCACCCCTACGGCTTTTCCCTGGGTTTGTACTTCTGCAGGCACAAACAACACTTGAGCAAACTGGGATGCAGCTGCTCCAGCTTCTTGCAGGAAGCCCAACAGGGTAGCAAAGTCACCTCTGGGTTGTGCCGGAGAATATCTACAGCCCGACTGCACGCACCCAAACTCCCATGGCCTTACCAATGCCCCATGCAAGATCTGCATGCATAAGTGGAGACCTGGTCTCAGCCTGTGTGACCACCACAATTAGAAGTCCATAGGGTGTTAAGTACCAGTGAGTGAAGCATCTGAGTGAGATTTCCCAAAACAAGAAACCCAGAATGCTGAAGCCATTTACTAACAAAAGTGTGGAGACTTAAAATATCCTTGTTTCAAGTAGGAGGCACATGGCAAACAATCCAGAGGTGCTGTGTCTGCACAGCTTTGGAACAGTAACATGGGTTGTTGATCTGATTACAAACTGCTGGTCCTTGCTGTCAAAACCCATATCTGTCCGCTTGTTTCACACCACAATTTTATCTAGAGTTTTCCAGCTTCCTTTGCCTTGCCTTGCTAGAGTAGACTTAAAGGACAACTGTGACCATCCTCATCTCAGATGAGGTACACGGATCAACACAAATGCACAAGAACAAAATGGATGCAAAATGCTGAGGATTTACGTGAGGCTAAAGTCTTGCCTGCTTCATGTTCTTTGTTGCTGAGATAAATGAGTTACCAAATAAAAGTAAGTCTGGGCAAGTAAAAGGGGCAATGCAAATACCCAGTGCTCATAATTTCACCCATGAACGGTGAAGAAAAACATTTACAGTTATACAAACTTGGCCTGTGAAACCTTTTGCACAGGCTAACGAAGCAGAGTGTATTACACTGATGGTTCATAACTACTCCCGTCACAGTCCCTTATGTTTCCCATCCAGGTGCGTTCACTGCAGAGGCCCAGGTTTGGTCCCCAGGAGATGAGAAGATGCTCGAGGCGAGGCGAGGCTCAGCTCAGCTCA
>NW_010337328.1:359-3462 GCF_000700745.2 Antrostomus carolinensis | reverse complement strand
AAAAAAAAGAAAAAAAAGCAAAAAAAAAAAAGCAGATGTGTTTTCTAAATATTTACGACCGCTGAACATTTTGTATTTCCATTTTCTATATTTTGAAGAAGGAATTTAAAAGGGAAGAGAACCGAGCAGCTCTACACCGCCAAGGTAGCAGGTTCGCTTCGGTGTCACAGAGCGAATTGTCCTTTGCCTCCTTCAATTGGCTTCATCTCCCCCATCTCCTGCTGCCACAGGGCTGGTTTCCCTCTGCCATTGCAGGATGAGGCCGTTGGGTGCTGGGTTACCCACCCCACCCAAGCTGAGCACCCTGTAGCCATCCCGCATCCTGCATCCTGGCAGGATGGGTGTGGAGCATCCTTGGTACCCAGCACCCTCCTGGCCTCCTCCTGACCCCGAAAAGTGTGGGACTCAGCCCATCCCTGGGGCGAGCTGTGTCCCCCCAGCACCCCCAAAGCCACCGGGAGGGATGTCCTGGGGTGCTGCACGGTGTTACCTTCCCTTTTAAATACCCGATCCCGTCTCCATCCATCCCTGCTGCCTTCCCCAGCCTTCCTCCCGGGTCTCTCCTCCTCCTCCTCACCCACACGCACCCTCTGGCCCTTCTTTCTCTTATGGTTTTCTTTGGGCCAACACAACCCACCAACCCTCACCGTGTCCCACCTCCATCCATCGCCTTCCCTGCATGTTATCCGGGATTTTCTCGTGTTATAGAGTGACTTTTTAAGACCAAAATGCAGCCGGGTTACAGACACCAGCCAGCAAACTCCCCCCCCTCACCCCCTCCCTCCACAGCTGCCTCACTTGGCAGCAGCCACATCCTTTCCATTTAAAAAAAAAATTAAAAAATATATATTTTTTTAAAAAAAAGCACTAACAAGACCAATTAAAAAAATAATTTTAATAATTCTAAGCAAAGCAAATGGGATTAGCCGAGGGGTCTGGATCGCCGTACTAAAGAGTCCTTGTCTTTTTCCCATTCTGCCCTCCAAATGTGGAGATTATTGTTTTCTTTTTTTTTTATTATCGCATTCCTGTCACTGCCAATCGCGAAGGTAGGTATTTCGTCCACCTCTGCACGTTCACTTCTGCAGATGAGCCTGTTGAAAAGCACCGTAGCTTGATTTAATGTTCTTTTCTCTTTCTTTCTGACTTTCTTTCTCTTTCTTTCTCGCTCTCCTTCTCTGTCTCTCTTTCATTTTGTCTCTTTTTGGTGGCTATATATAATTTTTTTTGGATTCTTTGTATGGTTTTCCCCAGTTAGCTGCAAAGCCATGCTCTTCTCTTTTATTCTTTATTTTTATATATATATTTTAATTTTTTTTGCCCTGTCCACGTAATATATTTTTCTTTCTTCCCCCCTTTTCTCTCCCCTGTCTCCTCGTGCCGTCGGTAGAATGCATTTCTGTGTCTTTCAGCCCTCCAAATTTGTGTTCGTTTTCATTCAGGGACCGAGCACGGCTGCTCAGTTTGAGTCCCCCCCCCCTTAGGGGCTGGGTAATTCTGGTTAATGAAGTTGAACATAATTAGTGAGAATTAGGGGCAGTGGCCAGAGCTCACAGGCGGGAGCAGCAGCAGATCCTGGGCACAGGGAGGTTTTTGGGGTGGATGGATGGGGTGAGAAATGAGAAATTTGGGGAGATGTGTAGGTTTAGCCCCTCCTTGGGTCATGGTGGACCAAAAAAACCCCAACTCAAGGAAAATATTGGAGGTCTGCAAGGGGAAAAGGTTGAAATCTCCCTCCATGGCCAGAGGCAGGTGTGGGACATCCCAGTCCCAGAGGGGCAGGAGACAGTGTCCCAACCTTGGGCCATCCCAACCCCACCATCCCCCAGCGTGTGGTTTCCCTTTTGGGCTGATGGGACCTTTGCTGATGTGGAGTTATTTGGGATGCTTCTCCTGCTGTTGCCTTCCTACAAGCCTGGCAGGAGACCCCTCTGCCCCTGCCCCAGGGTTTGGGTGGGAACCCCACATCCTGCAGCACCAAGTCCGTGGCACTGAAATGCCACCTTGGGAAAGAGGAAATCCCTCTCTTCTCTTCTTCCTCTTCTTCTTCTTCATCTCTACTTTTATTTTTCCCTGCCTGGATGTGGGACCAGGCGCAGACTCAGCCAAACCCCCTTCCAGGGCTGCTGCATCCCCTTGGTGGTCCCCTGTCCCCCAACACTTGTGCCATGGGCAGGGTTGACCATCACCACCAGCTTCTCCCCTCGCTGGAGCAACTGCAACAGCAACAGATGGTTAAAACCCCCCCAGATCTCCCCATTTTGGCCCCAGCAGGCTGCTCTGCGGCTGGAGGAGTTGGCTTATCCATGGGGACAAGGAGGGGATGGGGGACATGCCACCAGTGGGGTGTGGAGTGGGTTGTGTGGCCTCCTGACCTGGAGATACTTGGGGACATGGTGGCCTCGCGTCCCTTTTGCAGCACCTTCATGGTCCCCAGGGTCCCACCCCAGCGCCTCACCCGCTTCTGTTTTGGGGGAGAAAAGCAGCATTTAGGAGGTGACAGGGTGAGTGGAGAGATTAACTGACTGGGTGTGTTTGGGGTGAAGGGCCAGCAGGGAGTTGGGGGTCACTGGTCCCCAGCTTACCCCTGGGTGCAGTGACACCAGCCCCAGCACCACCCCAACCCCACTGAACCCTGTGAGATCCCCTCAGCCAGGCTCAGCACCGCTCCATGCAGGATTGACCCCTCCAGGGCTGCTCAGGGACCTGGTGCCAGGCTGTGGCCAGGTGAAAGAGACCCCCCAAAGCCCCCTGAGCTGGGGTTTACCAGCTTGGTTGTGGCCAGTGGTGCAGGAACCATTTCCACCCATCTTTTTGGTCTAGTTCTTGCAAAGATGGGGAGGAAAAATCCCAGGTAGCATCTGCGACTCGGAGAAGCTCAAATATTGGGGAGCTGCTGCGTGCTGGACCCCAGGGCTGGGCAAACCCCCCCCAGGTCCTGAAAAAGCCCAGCAAGGGGCCTTGGCCATGGTGGTGGCCCAGGGTTTTCCCTCCACATAGGAGAAATGAGTTGGTTTGGTTTTATTTCTCCTCTCTCTGGCTCTGTCTCTGTCTCTCCTCCTTCTCTCGCTCTTTCTTTTCTCTCTTGCATTTTTTGTGAATC
>NW_010337328.1:0-223 GCF_000700745.2 Antrostomus carolinensis | reverse complement strand
AAAAAAAAAAAAAAAAAAAAAAAGCATATAATGGAAAAATAAAAAAGGAAGCAGAAAGCAAAGTCTGTGTTGAGTGCTGAGGAGGACTTAGCAGTTCCCTGCAGAGTCACAGCTGACAGCTCAATGCGTGTCCCAGGAAGAGCTCAGAGACATTCGTTTATCTCAGTAACGAGGACATTTGTGAAGTTTTGCTTTGTGGTTTTTTTTTTTATTATTATTATTT
>NW_010337327.1:0-5060 GCF_000700745.2 Antrostomus carolinensis | reverse complement strand
GGGGAGTGATAGACTAGGCTTTGGTTGGCATCTGGCATTTCTTTCTTAATCACATCTTTTCAAATATAATTAATTTCAAAATTAATTTATTATGCTGTTTCTATGCACACAATAGTTTGGCACAATGACAGATGGCAAAATGCTGTTTGTAGGGCATGTTCTTGAATCAATTTTTAAGTCAAACATGAAGGAAATTCTTCAGTTTAATCTCAGAAGATGGCTTAACATCTCTGCAGAGAGCTGTGCACACAGGTCTTCCTGCACTTGACAAAAAGATTCCAAACAGGCTATGTGCGAAACAGAGAGACAAGCAGTCAGGCCAGTAAGACATAACGTACAGCAGGTATCTAAGAGTCCTGTCTCAGGCATAGCCAACTAATCCAGGCTGTGCTAGGACCCTTACCAGAGGAAGGGTGCCAGCTGAAAAGCCTCACATGGATTTGGGCACCTGGGCAGCCCCACTGAAAAACAGATCAGTGATTTTTCCATGATTTGGAGGGTGAGCTCAGCACCCAGAATTTATCCCATTGCTCTGTGGCTGTGAAATTGCAGCAGCTGGTCCACAATGTGAAAGATTTGCTTGCATGGATTTCTAGTACTACGTAAATGGTGAGGGCTGTGTTTATATATGACATTGGTCTTAGGTTGCTCAGTACTACGGAGCTGCTATGTCTGAAATCTGAAGGGAATTGTAGAGTATCCTGGTTCCAAGAAAAAGAAAATATTGTAGAATCATAGAATGGTTTGGGTTGGAAGGGACATTTAAAGCTTGTTTTAAACACTTCCAAAAGGAAAATACTGCAGTACTATGAGTTTTATCCCTCCAAGTTCAGAGCTGTATAATAATATTGAATTGCTTAGTCATTTTGAATGAATTTTCTTTAACTGAGGAGTGTAAATAACTGATTTAAAAAAATATATATTCTTATCATGCAAAATTTTTTATACAACTGAGAAAAACTATTGTGCCAATATTTAGATTGAAGAAGTGATGTGTGCTTTGCAAGCTCCTTGAACCTGCGACTAGGTATCCCACAACCCTGACATTGCCAGCAGAGAAATAAAAGTAAGGGTTTTGGCGAAGTGGTAACCCACTCTTCCATCTCCATATATGCCAACTCCTGAAATCCTTTTTCAGGGTGCCACATTTTCCCTCAATTCAAATGCAAAAAGGACACCAGCATCAAAACACTGAATCCCATTAAGTTCCTTTAATGGGGTGTTTGATCTTTTCAAACTAATTGTGAATGAGTCGAGGTGTGGTTGGCTCTAGAGATTAATAGTAAGGAAACCAGAGGGACCACATGGGATTTCCACACAGTAAGGCGTATACACCAAGTATATCCTGTGGGTCTATTCTGACTGGCCTGTTGAAAGGCAACAAAAAAATTCTTTCTGAACCCTGAACAACATCTACTATTCTCTATTTTTCAGTTATATGATGATAGCTCTTTACTATTTATTAGAGGCTGCGATTCAGAGATGAACACTAAATCTTGGGTTTGGCAACGCATATTTTTTTGGATGACAGAGAAGAATATCAGTTTGGCTCCAGTCCTGCAGTGATTTATTGATGGGCTCAACTGCACACTGACTTGTCCACTTGACTTCAGCAGTTTTTGCAGGATTACTCAGAAAGCATCAACTTAAAAACACATATAAATCTTTCTAGGATCAGAACCTTTTACTGTAAAAACCCTACATATTATAAATTGAAACTCTGTGATTTTAACATTTGAATATAAACTCCAGCAACTGTAATTATTTATGTACTAAATGGGAAAGTAATACGTTATTAAATACTTTAACAATAAATAGAACCATTTAATAGAAATGGAACAGAAATGGTAATAAACTATCTGCTGATATATACATATTCTATCCTGTGCTGTAGTTTTTAAGAACTTCATAAGAAGTCAGTCTCAATGAAATAACTAGCTATGTAGTATAAAAAAAGACTTTACCAATCTTTTATCACTAAAGACTGTTTCTAGAGCTCTAGTCAAGGCAAATTTCTACTGTACTTTCTAATTTCATGAATTTTGTAGCCTTTTTGAATGTGGTATGAGTTGTGTTTTGTGTAAATGTGCACTAAAGCTTTGTGTGCGTTTTTTCAAATTATAGAATGTACATGTTGCATAATTCACATTTCAACATGAAAAGATGCATACTCTAATGAGGTTTTTAAAGTTTGGATCAAACTGACATCAGATTCTCTGTACAGGTTATGTACAGGTTATCTGAAATATGGTATTTCCTTCAGATGATCTTTACCTTTGGTGTTTAGTTTTTCTTTTTTGTTGTTTTTTGGAAGCACTGATACACCTATACGTCTGGAGACAGAATTATTCATATTTTTTGTTAATGGAAAGAAATAGAGAAAGAGAATAGAGGGGACCATTTCTCTCCCTTTTTTATTATGGAATTTTTGTGAATCAACCTGTAACTTCATGGATTATTCTTAGCTAATGTGCTAGCTCTTTAACAATAATTGAAATTATTTAAAGCATTCTTCTATTTATGATCCTAGAGGCACACAATAGACCAAAGTAACACCTTTATCATTATTCTTTGTATTATGATAATGGGTAGATGGAAAGGTAAAAATATTATGAATACTCAGTCCTTAGGCTAAAGAGGGGTAACAGAAACTTTCTGTCTGAGGAAGGCCTGCTGGTCTGTCTAGGTATGCAGTATGTTGCAGTGCTCTAGGACAGATACCAGTGCCCTAGAGCATAAGCTTTCAAGAGAATTATCCAAGTCTACATCTTTGGAAAAGTCAGACAGGGACTAGTACTGCTCCACACAAGTCTTTAACCTCACAGGCACTGCTAGGCACCTAGCTCTTCTCAGGACAGAGAATTGTGGAAAATATCACTATGATGTGTAAAGAAAGTACTTTAATGGAGAAAAAAAAAAATCCTTGAGCAATAAATTATGCAGACAGAACCATGAGCAAAAATATGAGCAAGTACATTCCAGCTCCAAGCCACCTTTCAAAGTTTATTACTGAGGAAAAATACTATTGAAAGGGAACATTGTAGAAAGGCTGAATGTCATGGAACAGATCAAAAAAAAAAAAAAAAAAAAAAAGGAGAGGCAGAATGTCAATGTGCAAAGATAACAGAATGGAGCATAGGTGCACTGAAACAGTAGCAACCTCATTAAAACATTACAAAGAAGAAAACCACTTTCAATTTCCTTACGCTGATACAAGCTGATAAGTAACCACATGTTGAACTTCCACATATTGCAGCACACTGTATCGAAACTACTGTAGAGCAAGACCCAGATCTGAGCCTGCAATCTTTAGTTACCCTTAATACTACTGTCCTGTGAGAACAGTTTCATTTCATTAATAAGAACACATGTAGGTGAATGTACAACTCTTTGTGCACAAGACTGATGAATTGAATGCACAGGACAGAGACTGAATAGAAAACTTCTTTTCAAGAAAAGGAACAAGACAGCAAGAGTTTTTTAATAGACATTTTCAGGTAAGGTGAACTAGAGAACTAGGTGGTGTTGCATGGATAAAAACAATACTTACTGTACGTACAGCAGAATAGAGAGATGATTTATAGGTTGATAATTTGAGAACATAACTAAAGTATTTCTTTCTCCTTATAAAATGAATGACGAAACTAGTGATAAATTAACAAGAGTGAAGATTAGATTATCGGTCTATGTGTTGGGTTTTATGTTTGATTTCTGTAAGAATCTATTTATCTTTGACAAGCTATAAGAAATGGCTTTGCAGACAACAAATAGAGATGTTCTTATATTTAGGTACTCAAATCACCAGTCTTTAATATCTCTATTAATTTCACTGTTTAATAGTATTTTTGCCTTGATGCTTTCTCAGGCACAAGATATTACGAGATATTTTTGCATTGTGTTCATTCTTCCAGAATACTACATGTTGAAGTCTTACCTGGAACCTGTTTTATCCATCTTTGTTCAATATGAAGGCTAGTCTTTTTTGGATGGAGTCTACTCTGTTATAACTTATGCCTTAGACGGTAAGTAGTCCTGCTCAAAGAACAGACACAAGCTTAGTGAGTTCTGCCTTGATTTTTAATTAGAAAACTTTAATAGAAATCTGTTATTACCATCATCATTATTGGGGTTTGGTTTGTTTTTTTTTAAGAATCCACTTTAATCTGCTGGATATCAGTTTGTGTTTGGCTGATTGTTTTCATCAAATAAAGTACTGAATATGGTAACACATGAGGTAAAGTAGACACAGAAGTATTGTTATCTAATGTATCAATTTCTTAGATAAATATCTGTGCATTTGAACTTACCAGGAGACTGTGACTGAAAAGCCACCAGGTTGCCCATTGTGAAGATCGTTGAACATGCTTGAAAGATGAGTCTCATGGTTGGAATGACACAACAGACTGTGAAGAGATGAGTGATTGTAATCTCTGGATTTTACTATTTGATCACTTTATACCAGAGGCTGAAGGGTACTGGAGGAAATGACTACGGGAAATGAAAAATGAAAATATCTCTAGCCATAAACAAATCAGAAGTGCAGGACTGTAAGCCACAACTTCTTCATACTATGTTAAATAAAATAAAATTAATGTTATCAAAATATTAATATTTCTCTTGTCAGCACTTTATCTTTTCACAGTTTTATCACTCAGAGTTGATGGTAGCCCTCATTCAAATGAGGACCAGGTAGCTGTGCATAGCTGTGGCCACATCATATCACTGATGAGTACGCTGACCTCACAGTGCCCGGTGACCTAAGGGCAGGAGAGTACAAAGAGCCTTCCTCCCCACTTGCAAATGAGGAGCTGTTCCTGCTAGCAGACGTTTATACTACCACTCTACATGCCTGGTGCACCTCAGCTGGCTTAAGCCACTTCTGTCCCCAGATCAATGGCAAAAGTTGTAGGCCTTTTTGTGACAGATTGAACTGAGCTGCTAGGGGTAGGGGGGCTATTACACAAGAGGCAGTATTAGGATTAATTTCTTCCTATGTTACCTGGGCACATATATGCTGCTATAGCTTCCAAGTATATTCATATGCCTAACATTATATATAT